>NC_056726.1:860998231-861133231 GCF_019279795.1 Protopterus annectens
TCTAACATATGAGCTAATTAACAAAGTTTATAGGTGTATTAGTAAGGAGCTATATGACTTCTGTATTGTTGAGAAACCTTTAATACCCCTTATAAAGGACTTGTCTAAAATCCATAATTCTTTATCTGACCCACCCTATAGGCCAACTGTGTCAGGCGAGGTTGGGCCACAGACCCCATATCCATCTATTTAGAAAAAAAATTACATCCTTTATTAATTAAATCATCCATTATCTTAAAGGACTCACAGCATTTTCTTACTATGCTATATGATAAGTTACAGATGGTGCCATTGTGTGCTACAGATATGTTAGTTACTATGGATATATGTTCATTATTTACATGCATACTAAATGATGTAGGCATCCAATATATGAGAGATTTCTTGTGAACTCATAGTGATTTTGATAATGGATGCATGCAGACTATATGTATGTATGTTGATGGAATTGATGGTTACAATAATGTATTTTTGTTTGAAGGGAAATTTTACATTCAACAATATGGAGTGGCCATGGGCACACCATGTGCCAACTCCTATGCCAACATTGTAATGGCACAATGGGAAGATACTGTGTTGAATAATGTTACTTATAGTAGAAATGTGTTACATTATAGTCATTTTGTGGATGATATATTTTTTTATCTGGAGCGGTTCCACAGAACTATTGGAACAGTTTGTTTCTTTTTTAAATGAGAGCACCTCTTTCTTGAAGTTCACTACATATACATCTCTTTATGAGATTAATTTTCTAGATGTCAAGCTAACAAGACAAGGGCATATTCTGCACACTCAGGTTTATAGAAAAGAGTGTAGGAAGAACAGCCTCTTATCATGTTCTAGCATGCATCCTAAATATGTATTCAAAAATATTTTGAAAGGACAGGCTCTACGTACTTTTAGACTTACTACCAAAGAAAGTACAATGTTCCAGCAAGTAACCTTATTAAAGAAAGAATTTAGGGATAGAGGATATACTAAGGCTGAAATGTGATGATCATTTACAAATGGCCTATAGGGAAAGGGAAGGTAGAGCTAAACCTTATTTCTCAGAAAGGAATATACCACTGGTTAAAAGGATGGATGTTTATCATAAAAAAGAATGTAGATTATGCCTAACTTATACTGCTGACAATAAGAAAGTTATGGATATTATAAGCAAGAATTGGCATTTCCTAACAGCAAATAGTGGGACAGAGCAAGTTTTGGGGATATATCCAAAAGTTACTTATAAAAAAAATTGAAGTCAGTAAAATGTTGGCTTTGCCACAGAACTGGAATGGTAACCAGTAAAACTATTTCTAAGAGACAAGGAACACTGGGTTTGACATTAGGTAGACATTGCCATTTTTTTAAGTATATTGCCAATAAGAATGTTTTTATACATCCTGATACAAATAAAGAATATATTTTTAAGCATTATGCTGATTGTTCAACTACCAATGTTATATATTTATCCCAATGTGTTCAATGTTTTAAGTTCTATGTTGGCATGACTACTAGACCATTGAGGGATGGGATTAGAGAATGTACATATATATATATATATATATATATATATATATATATATATATATATATATATATATATATATATATATATATATATATATATATATATATATATATATAAAACAGCAACATTGGAGACACCAGAAGTGCTGTGGCCAAACATATTGTTGAAGAAGGTACCATCCATAGATTTATATTTTTCATCATAGAGATCTTGCCAAGCACTATAAGGCTAGGGAATAATAGTAACACACTTGAAAAGATTGAGCAAAAATGGATTGTTTTGCTACTAGCTGACAAGGGCATGGGTTTGAATGAAGATTTGTCACTCAAATCCTTTTTAAGGGACAGAAGGCTTAGTTACATTTGCTAATCCCCCTCCCCCCATTTTTTTCAGTACACTTTGTCTTGGCTGTTAGATATACATCTTTTTATACTAATTATAGGTGAGTCTGCTTATGTGTATGCACATACTCTGTGTATATATATATATATATATATATATATATATATATATATATATATATTATTTATTCATGCGTATATTTTCTGTTTTTACTGTGTTTTTTATGTTAGCAGTATTTAGCTATGATGTTTGATTTTGTTTATATTTTTCTATATATATATTTTGTTTGTGTATGTGTTTGTTTTTTGAGCATCGTAGTAGATTGATGAGTGTTCATGTAGCAGTTCAAGTTTTGTATTGCACATTTCATATAAAATGTATACTTATTTAACCATGTGGATGGCAGGACTGTTTCAGTCTTTGTTGACACAGTTCTGCATTACATTTTTGAAAATATCAGTATATTTGCAACAGCATGATGAAATGGTTTATGTATGATGCATATTATACTGTTTAGATATCTGCAATATATGTCTTATTTATTATATCTGAAATTTATTATATAAGTTGTTGTTGGACCATACTAAAAATGTATTCATTTTGTTAAAGTGTTAGGCTACTTTAAATCACTTTTTATTTATTTATTTTTATTTTACATTTGTTTACCGGGAAAGTCCGACTGGGCAAAAAGTCCATTTTCAGCAGAGGCCCGGGAAGAAAAACTCCTAGACATACAGAGAATAAAAGAAGTTTCTTCCTGCTTTTGCTTACTTTTCAAGATCATTTGCCCAGATTAATATTTATTTATTTTATTTGGTTTCCACTAATTATTTAATTAGAGGGGAAAAGGTTGCTAGCAGTGATTGGCTTAACATTGTTTAACATGTTTAGACATGTGACAGAATTTTAAGTCTGATGAAGAGTAGGAGTACTACATGTAAGAACTTACATGTTTTTAACTAAATAAATCCTTTGGTTTTAAGCCATGCATGTCCTTTGCCTACTTGAATTTCTTGCATTATACTTTTGGAGCCTGGTCTGGACTTTATCTGGTGCAGTGATTTTGTTTGGATTTCTTGCATTATGTATTTGGAGCCTGGTCTGGAATTTATCTGGTGCAGTGCTTTTGTTTGGATTTCTTTTGGAGCCTGGTCTGGACTTTGTCTGGTGCAGTGGTTTTGTTTGGATTTCTTGTTTATATTTTTGGAGCCTGGTCTGGGCTTTATCTGGTGCAGTGGCTTTGTTTGGATTTCTTGTTTATATTTTTGGAGCCTGGTCTGGAATTTATCTGGTGCAGTGCTTTTGTTTGAATTTCTTGCATTATGTTTTTGGAGCCTGGTCTGGAATTTACCTGGTGCAGTGGTTTTGTTTGGATTTCTTGCATTATATTTTTGAAGCCTGGTCTGGACTTTATCTGGTGCAGTGGCTTTGTTTGGATTTCTTGCATGCATTCTTGTGGGTTGGGAGGGTGGCCTAATGATTAAGGTGTTTGCCTTACTAACACAAGGCGCAGGGTTTGAGTCTCACAAGGGATAATTGGCTCAATTTAGAATGGCTCGCAAGGGCAGTTAGCTTAGTACTAATCTATGAACCTATTATATTTTTGGAGCCTGGTCTGAACTTTACCAGGTGCATTGATTTTGTTTGGATTTCTTGCATTATATTTTTGGAGCTTGGTCTGGGCTTTATCTGGTGCAGTTGTTCTGTTTGGAATTCTTGCATTATATTTTTGGAGCCTGGTCTGGACTTTATCTGGTGCAGCTGTTCTGTTTGGAATTCTTGCATTATATTTTTCGAGCCTGGTCTGGACTTTATCTGGTGCAGTTGTTCTGTTTGGAATTCTTGCATTATATTTTTGGAGCCTGGTCTGGACTTTATCTGGTGCAGTGGTTTTGTTTTTGCCTGTGATTACTTTTGATTCTTCCACACAGAAGCATGGCAGAAGGTTTGAACATTGAGCTGGATTTTAATCCTATTGCTGGTGCATCTTCCAGAGAGAAGGACTGTTTTAGTAATTTGCTACATAGTGAAGGTAATCCACTTTTATTTCTTGAGATGAAGGAGGCTAATGAAGATGATGAATTTGATGGTGTAAATTTACATGAATATCTGAAACTTCATAGAGAGCTTATAGAAACCCTTGTCAAATTAAAGAAATGGCAGTTGCAAAGGAAATATCTTGAAGCATGTGTATATTTTAAAATAGTACCACCAGGGTTTCATGTGACAAAAATGCCCACATATGGCCATTTTTTTCCAGATTTACTAACTAAATGCCAAAAACTGGACTTGGAAACTAGTTATGGCTATATGCAGTTGTTGATACAAAATTCTGTTCAAGTTGAAGAAAATTTTGTGACTGAATTTCACTTGACTAAAAGGAAACTGTGTGAACTGCTACCTAGAATTGTATTAGATAAAGCCATACATCTCTTTATGAGATTGATTTTCTAGATGTCAAGCTATCAAGAGAAGGGCATGTTCTGCACACTCAGGTTTATAGGAAAAAATGTAGGAAGAACAACCTCTTATCACGTTCTAGCATGCATCTTACATATGTATTCAAAAATATTTTGAAAGAACAGGTACTATGTACTTCTAGACTTACTAGCAAAGATAGTACAATGTTCCAGCAAGTAACCTTATTAAAGAAAGCATTTAGGGATATAGGATATACTGAGGCTGAATGTGATGAACATTTACAAATGGCCTATAGGGAAGGGGAAGGCAGAGCTAAACCTTATTTCTCAGAAAGGAATGCGCCACTGATTAATATGATGGATGGTTATCATAAAAAAGAATATAGATTATGTCTACCTTATACCTCTGGCAATAAGAAAGTTATGGATAGTATATGTAAGAATTGGCATCTCCTAACAGCAAATAGTGGAATAGAGGACATTTTGGGGATGAAATTTAAAGTCATTAAAACAGGCTTTGCTACAGAACTGGCATGGCAACCAGTAAAACTATTTCTAAGAGACAAGGAACTTTGTGTTGTAGACATTGTCATTTTTGAAAGTATATTGCCAATAAGAATGTTTTTATACATCCTGATACAAATAAAGAATATATTTTAGGCATTATGCTGATTGTTCAACTGCCAATGTTATATATTTAGCCCGATGTGTTCAATGTTTTAAGTTCTATGTTGGCATGACTACTAGACCATTGAGGGATAGGATTAGGGAACATATATATTACAGCAACAGTGGAGACACCAGAAGTGCTATGGCCAAAGATATTGTTGAAGAAGATACCATCCATAGATTTATATTTTTCATCATAGAGATCTTGCCAAGCACTATAAGGCTAGGGAATAATTGGAACACACTTGAAAAGATTTGGCAAAAATGGATTGTTTTGCTACAAGCTGACAAGGGCATGGGTCTGAATGAAGCTTTGTCACAAAAACCCTTTTTAAGGGACAGAAGGCTTAGTTACATGTGCAACCCCCCCTCCCCCTTTTCAATAAATTCTCTCTGCCTTGGTTGTTATCTATGCATCTTTTTACACTAATTATAGGTGTGTCTGCTTATGTATGTGCACATAGTCCTTATATATTATTTATTTATTTACTCATGTATATATTTTCTGGTTATACTGTGTTTTTTATGTTAGCAATAATTAGCTATGATGTTTGGTTTTATTTTTATATATTTTTTATTTGCTTGTTTTTTGAACATCTTAGTAGATTAATGAGTGTTTATGTAGCAGTTCAAGTTTTGTATTGCACACTTCATATAAGGTGTATACTTAGTTAACCATGTGGATGGCAGGACTGTTTCAGCCTTTGGTGACAGTTCTGCATTACATTTTAAAAAATATCAGTATATTTGCAACAGCATGAGAAAATGGTTTATCTATGATGCATATTATATTGTGTAGATATCTGCAATATATGTCTTATTTATTATATTTGAAATTTATTATATACGTTGTGGTTGGAACATACTAAAAATGTATTCATTCTGTTAAAGTGTTAGGCTACTTTAAATCACTTGTTTCTATTTATTATTTATTTGGAAGGAAAAAGGTTGTTACCAGTGAAGGTTTAATATTGTTTAAAATGCTTAGGCTTGTGATAGAATTTTATGTCTGATGAAGTGTAGGAGTACTACGCGAAAGTGCTTACATGTTTTTAACTAAATAAATTGTTTGGTTTTATGCCGTGAGTGTCCTTTGCCTGCTTGGATTTCTTGCATCTATGTTAAGGTAGACTATAGAAAAGAAAAGTAAAAACCGGAACCAGCTAAGAGAAGTCACCCAAGTCGCAAATGGAGTTACACCATTTGAACTGCCATGTGGCAGACAAATGTGAGACTTGCTGAATATAGCAAAAGAAAGCAGGAGGTAGGAAAACACCCCCCTTTAAAAATGTGATAGAGAATTTGTCAGACCTGCAAGAGAGGTAACCAGTTATAATAACTGTTGTAACAGAGCATATGGAAGGGGCATGGCAGCCTTAACCCAGAGTGTATAACAGAGCTGATCATCTCAGACATTTCAGTGTAAGAGAGAAAGGGATTATTAGCATTAGTACCTTGCACTGAAGTTACTTTAGTTTCCCACAATCTGTCGAGAAGGCAAGACAGACTACATGTTGCAAGTGCTTCACAAAGACAAGTGAAGCAGTATGTACTAAGGAATAGGGACATATTTTCAACTTACTGGAAGAAGCAGTTTAGTTAGTCAAAGCATAGAAACTGTGTCTGGTAAAGAAGTACCTAAGAAACTGTGGCACATACCAGAGTCCCTGTATCAAGCAGGTTTGCTTAGAGGTACAGAAATTTTTACATTTGGGGTCAAAGGGGAATCCTAAAGTGAGTGGATTAGTTAAATAATACTGGGTTCCAAGAATGAAATGTCTGAAATATTTTGCAGTTACTTTAGAAAGCTGAATAGTTTATCAACATTTGATTTATATCCTATGTCCTGAGAGTACAGACTGACTGACAGATTGGCCAAAAAAAGATTTGCACCAATGTAACTCCTAACCAAAAGTTGTAGACAAAATCCCTTAACACCAAAAGCTAAGTAAGAATGCCATTTTATGCCTCCAATAAACTTTTTCACTATAGAGCCCCTGTTTTGGTTTGTGCTGAGCATCTGCAAAATTCCAGTGAATGATGAACAAAATAGACCTCATACCTGATATGCCACAGTCCACCTAGATGATGTGTTAATTTATTTATTATTTATTTTACATTTGTTGACCGGGATAGTCCGACTGGATACATGTCCATTTTCAGCGGAGGCCCGATGAGAAAAGCTCCAACAGAGTTACAATGACAAATAGTTACAAAAATAGAGTTTAAGATGAACAAAAATGAAGAAGAAAGAAAAAAAAAGCAATTTACATACTATTATATAACTACCATGCTCTATCAAATGCAGAATACTACAGTTCATTATACTATACATTAATAACATGCTAGCAAAGTCGTTAGGACAAATTATAGCTTAGAGTTTGGCTAACATACATTGTTCTTTTGGGATTAGATATCCCCTCGCTAGGTTGTTCTTTTGGGGTTTGGATAATACTAAGAACTAGTATAGGCTTGGTTTACGGCAAAGAGCTAGTCTGGGTTTGTGCAAGGACAAAGCCAATGTGACTTATAGTGGAGTTTTAGACTCTTTTTGAATTGAACTAGTGAAGTTATAATCATGAGGTTGTTGGGGAGGGAGTTCCATATTTTTCCAGTGGTATTGGCAAACAGTGCATCACCACCTAGGTTGTAAGATTTAGTTGTTTGGACAAGGCGTCTATTTGCTGAGCGAAGGCAGCTTAGATTAGTGTAAGGAGTTATTAAATTTTTTAGAGCAGGGGTGTTCTCAGGTTGTTTAAGGATTTTAAATGCCTCTATGAGTTGGTACTGCTGGAGAAGAATTGGGAGTTCTATCCAGCCAAGTTTTTTCAGGTTAATACAATGGTGTGTTCTGTAGGGCAAGCTAGTTACAAATCTGGCAATGTGATTATAACAAGATGAGAGTTTGTTTAGGTCAGATTTGTTAAGGTTAGTAAGCACAGGAGAGGCATATAGTAGGGTAGAGAGAAGGTGTGAGTGGGCAGTGTCTGCTCTGGCAGTTGGAGTTAGGAAGGTTTTTATCCTGTATAAGGACCCAAGTTTCTTGTTTACTGACTTAAAGGTTTGGTTGATATGCATATCAGATCTGAGTTTATTGTCAATGTTTACTCCTAGTAGCTTTGCATAGGTGTCAGGAGAGATAATGGTCCCATTATTGGATTGTATAGTAAAGTGTTCGGTAGGTGGTTTATTAGTTGGGTAGAAGAGAAGTAGTTTGGTTTTATTTGGATTTAAGATCAGGTGATGGTTGGCGAGCCAGTTTTCGACTGTTGTAAAACTGTGCTGGGTTGTAGTTAGTAAGTTTTCTAGAGAGGCATTGGAACATATTAGAGTTGAGTCATCTGCATACTGAATACAGGTGGCTTCAGGGATGACTGTTTGGAGGTCATTTATAAAGACTGAAAAGAGAAGAGGTCCTAATATGGAACCTCGAGGAACTCCTATGGTATTTGGTAGCATGCAAGAGAGCTTGTTCTGCCACAGTACTGCTTGTTGTCTGCCAGTGAGGTAGGCTTGAAACCAGTCAAGAGCTGGATTATCTAGATGCAGGGTTTCCAGAGTGTGGAGAAGTAGCTGGTGGTTTACCATGTTGAAGGCTTTCGACAGGTCCAGGAAGAGAGCAGAGGATATTTTTTTGTTATTCCGGTTAAGGTTTATTTTTTCAGTAAAAGAGAGGAGGGCAGTGGTTATACTGTGATGGGGTCTAAATCCATGTTGAGAATCTGTTAGTAGTTTGTTCTGGGTGAGATAGAACATTAGTTGGTTGTGCACACACTTTTCCATAATTTTGGCAAGTGGTGATAGTATGGCTATTGGTCTATAGTTAGATAGTTCTGTGGATGTACCATCTTTATGGAGTGGTATAACGTAGGATACTTTCCATATTGAGGGGATTGTGGCCTCCGTTATGGTTCTGTTAATTAAGATCGAGATAGGGTAGGCTATGACATCTGCAGCTATTTGCAGATATTCGGCTGGGAGAAGATCAGCAGAAAGGGTGGTTGGCTTTAGCTTTTTCAATAGGGATCTGATAAAGGATGTGGACACAGGTTGGAGGTTAAAAGAGAGTAGCGAATTGGGTGTAGCATTTTTTGATGTGGAGGGAGGAGATAGTTGGTTAGCTAAGGACTGAATGGTTTCGGTGAAGAAAGTATTAAAGGTATTTGCTACTTCTTCTTGGCTCTTGTCAGATAATGTTCCTGGGGTAGGAGTGGTGGATTTGCCTGGTTGGAGAAGTTTATTTAAGCCTGCCCAGAACGTTTGAGGGTTATTTTGGTGTTTATGTTGCAGATGGTAAAAGTATTTTTTTTTGTCTAGTGTGATGGCTTTTTTAGTCTCATTTCTTAGTTGTTGGAATTTAATGCGATCTAGGGGTAACTTGGTAGTACGCCATTTATCCCATGCTTTATCTCTAATTGTTATTTTAGATTTGGATTCTGTTGTTAGCCAGGGTGCTAGTTGAGTTTTAATTCTGGGTGACCGTTTTGGAGCATGAGAGTCAAGTATGGTAAGGAATGTGTTATTAAAGAATGACACTGCCTCATCAAGGGGAAGGTACTTTAGCTTTGACCAGTTACAGGATTTGAGTTCCATGTGAAATTTTGTTGAGTCAAAGTTTTTCTTGGTTCTGATGGACCTATAGATAGGCAGACCAGTGCAGATGGTTTTGTCTTTCATAATGTATGTGATCAGGTGATCACTAAGATCATTGGGGAGAGTCCCAGACATATACTTATGGGGGTGTCTGTTGGTGAGTATCCAGTCAAGTATACTCTCTTTTTGGTTAGAATTTCCTAGTCTGGTGGTAGAGGATATGATCTGAGAGAATCTATGGAGGTTCATAGAAATGGGGTTGGACTGTGTGGAACATTGGTTCCAGTCAATATTAACATCACCCAGGACAATAGTTTCTTGAGGGTAGTTGTTAGCTATCCAATTTAGAATTATCTCAAATGTTTCTGAATTATTCCCAGGGGGGATGTAGATCACAATTAGATTTATGCTTTTTTGATTGTTTAGTTGAAGTTTTAGAGATAGTATTTCAGCATTGGAGACCTGGGGTGGTTGTTTGGGATTAGTTATGATGTTAAGTGTGCTATTTTCTGTGGACTGGGAAAGCCATCTCCCTAGTGTCTAAGTATTTTAAATTTGCTTTTACTAGACATTATGGCTTTTAATCCAGCTAACTTCAAGTTATATAAGGAAGATACCCATTATTTTGGACATGTAACAGTGATAGTCAAAACCACCAGGCTGATATCAGCTAATAAAAAAGAAGTTAAGCCTTTTCTTGAGCATGGCTAGCTAATGGGATTCATTTATCCACTGCATTACTATGACCATAGGTAAGTTATTTGGACATCTAAGACTTAACAAGTCTTTCAGTAACTGCAAGATATATTATGCTCAAAACTCACAATAATAGCTCAGCAGTTTTGAAAACAATTCTTGGTATACACAGATGGCATAGAGATAGGTGCAGGTATCTCATGTTGTAAAGGAGAACAAAACTCCCATTTGTTATATCATCATTGAGCTCAACAATTAAGAGAAATGCTATTCAGCATCAACTGAGAGTATTTTGTGATTAAACAGACCCTCACCACCTTTAAATAGTTATTGTTAGGCAAGAGAGTTTGTACTGGTAACTAATTGTGCCCCTTTGCAGTGGCTTTTGAGACAAGATTGTAATTGAAAGCTATCTACCACCTTTCTGGCTATAGTCACTTCAATGTAGATGGGCTGTCATGTGTGATAGCATATCCAGCAGGGCTGGAGTGGGGTGTTTTGCACTTGGCTGTGTCATGGAATATCACGGTTACTAAACCAGTGACATATTTAAGGTCTGTGGCTATTGAGAAATACAAGGAGGAGTCTCATGTGTCTGAGTGAAGTTTAGCTAAACCTGAAGGAGAAAAGGATAATTACCCTTTGCTGAACCTGGAAGGAGGTACAAGTCTGTTACAATATAATGGCAGGCAATCAGAACTGTTACTCTGTATTAGGATTTCTTATTTAGCTGCAAGTATTTACCTGGAATATTTTTTTTTTTGCTCAAGTGCTGCATGACACTGCTGTTGTCTGCATTTGATTTTTTGCACCTATGTGTCCCATCCCTACTACACTATTAAACTTGGCGGCTTTTCAGCTGACACCCCAATGATAAAATTGACACTTCTCCCAGTTTCAACTCAATTGCTCATTCGACTGGACAGTGAAGATTGAACTGGAAAGATCCTCCCCTTAAACTCTTAAAGCTTGAGTTATCTTCCATTTCTTACCATTCCATTCACTTTGTACACACTGCAATTTTCAGAATATTAATCCCTATTTTTCCATCTTATTTTAAAATCTTTAACAGTGGGGTCGAAGCTACCAATCACTGGTTAGTCTATGAACTACTTCTCAGAAATCAGCTTGGGATTATAGCTTCTGTCCTGCTCCTGGTGTGAGAAGGTACAAGAGGATATTATTTCCCAGTCTTTGTAGATATTATCAATAACTGAAAAGCCTGAAAACTACTTCTTAGAAGCCAGCTTGGATTTATTGTTACTGCTTTGCTCCTCATTAAAAAATCAGAAGAGGGACATTGGTTCTTGCTGGTCTCTGATTGGGCAGTGTGTAATGGACTTCATTGAGTGGTCTTGTTGCAGTTTAGTTGAAAAGGTTTTCTGGATCTATTGCATCCAACTAACAGAAGGCAAAAGGAAATCTATTGAACCCATGAACATCTGGGTTAATTCTACTTCTTGGGAAATAGCTTTGGGTAAGCGCTACTATTTTCCTTCTGGTGAGAGAAAGAACAAAGTGTACTGTAAACCCTTTTACAGTACTGTTTTTTCCCACTACATTTAAACAGCTGACCGGCATTCCTGCCTATATTTAGTGTTTGCTGCTTGAGTTCCTGTCTTAAGTTAATTATTTTCAGCACTTTCAGTGTGGATTACTGTTCAAGTTGATTATTTGTTGCACTTCCAAGTTCTTTCTGTGATTTAAAGTTAGAAGGGCTTAGACTGCCTTCTAGTTGCAGTGCAGAGGAGATTGGTCTCATTCTGTGCTGAAAATCACTGAGGAAACCTCTGAGCATACTTATTGTGATTCGCCAGAGGACAATTTTGTATTTTTCCTGGTTTTCTATGTCTAAAACAAAGATTGAGAAGGTCACACAGAAAAAACAATCAGTAAAATGTAAATCAAAACTCCAGCCAAGCTAGAACTTCAACTGAGTGACCTCTCAAACTTCTTGTATCAGAGACACATGAGATATATGTAAATGACCCTTACGAACAGCAGGTGTTTCAGCTATATGATGATTTGCATATATCTCATGTGCCTCTGATACAAGAGGTTTGAGAGGTCACTCAGTGGAAGTTCTAGCTTGGCTGGAGTTTTCATTTAATTTTTACTGATTGTTTTTTTCTGTATGACCATCTCACTCTTTGTTTTAGTTTGTAAGTTGGGATATTTTGCAGACACCCTAATGGTAATGAATGTCAGCTGGGTATAACAGCCCTGTGTTTCTTATAGCTAGCAAGTAGTGTTTGTGCTGTGGAAGTTATAACAAGGTTGAAATATGCATGTTCACTGATATTGGGTTTGGTTTTATTTCCTTGAAGTTGTCTATTCAAATGACTTAAAAACAAAAAAGTCATTTGTGTTCAGAAATACTGTTTAGTTTAAACATCTGATGCTTATATGGGTCGTTTGTATGTGTTCTATATGCTTCTGATATAAGAGGTTTGAGAGGTTATTCAGTGGAAGCTCTTCCCTGGCTGGAGTTTTTCCCCGGGATTCATTAAGCTTGCGCCATGTGCTGGAGTAGTGTCGGTGATCTAGCGCCAAATATGGCCATCGAGCGATTCAGGTAAGAGCTGTTTCCACGTGTACTACCAGCATATGCCAGAGCTGCACAGCTCCTGGCACATGTATGCTAATTACCCCATGCACAGCAGTGTAGCATGCAAATGAAGGTATATAGTGATTCATGAAGTTGTGCAGGTGTAGCGTAAGCATGTAGAAATGTAAACCAAAAAAAAAAAAAACGGTTTACATGTTTTCAAACATAAAATCAGAGCCATGAAAGCAGACCAAACTTATGTGTTATAATGTTAATATATGCCAATGGCTACATATATAGCCAATGGCATAAAACAACATGCACAACATATAAAATTCATGGCCACACCAACGCAAAGTAAAACCACAGTGCATCAGTGCGCAAATGGGATCATAATAAAAATATATTTAGATGTCATAAAACTGTAATGTAAAGCAATTCATGATATCCCCATAATAGTCAATGGCACGCATGCTACACCACAACCATGGTGCAAGGGTTGCTAAGGGTCTGTGACACTGTTCCGTGTGGTAACTAGGAATTAGCAGTCAAAGCCATGCAAATGAGTTGCAAATGTCCCGCCAGCATAAGGATGTAATACACGGTGTAGCATTACAACACCGAGGAGTGGCCTGGAGGTAAACATGATATCAAGAGAGGGGCACGCCACCATATCTGTAAGCACATTGGATCATTGCTAATCCATGTTGGGTGTTGCTAAGCAAAGCCGCAGGATAGGGATGTGGAAGTAGCCATAGCATTTCTTAGCTAAGAGCACACAAGGTAACCGAAATTTCATGTGAATGTGGATGAAAACACGCACAAAACCCGGTAAACGGATGTGCGCAGCGTGCACCACAGCTGAAACAGGAAGGATACGGGAAGACAATAAGGAAATGCTGCAGCATGGTAATAGGAGTACAAATGAGTAATTAACACCTAGAAACTTATAGTGGGCCATAGACAACAGCTAACAAGGCTGCTAGCAGCTACCTGCAGAACAGGAAAGGGGAGGTGCCGTACAGCAAAGAAAAGAGAACTGTCACAGCAGAACAAAGCAAACTTGCTGTAGATCAGCTACATAACACATTTTCCAACACAATCCTGGGTTGTGGAAGCACAAAACAAGAAAGATGGCAGCTGGATGCATGCCTGACAATGGGAGGTGAATTGGGTTGAAAATAGAAGTAAAGAACAATAAATGAATCATGGCAGACAAGCGTAAGTCAACACCAAAGGCCCCACAATAGCAGTACCTGCTTAAAACCAATAATTAAGATATCCTGCAGCTGTAATAGCACAAACACACCCACATACACCAGCATCATCCATTGCACAATAGTATAAGGTGTGAAAACCCCACACACACACACTTGTGTATTCCCAGACACTCTGAACCATTGGTGTATACAGACAGGGAACTTTTAATATGTATATGTTAGGGGCTGCCATAGCTTTGATTCACCAGCATGTGTTGGAGACTGACAGTGGTGTGGAGGATGATGCCGACAACCATCTCAGGCACTGGAGGAGGAGACGAGTGTTCAGACCCAGGGTAACCTACCAGGGGCTACATGATCTGGAGGTAGTAGAGCGTTACAGGGTGGACAGGGACATCATACAGCAACATGTTGAGCTGTGCCGGCCACGCCTCAGAGCCAGAAGTAACAGAGGGGAACCCATCCCAGTGGACATGAAGGTATGTGTAAGCTTGAGAATACTAGCCACAGGTACCTTCCAAAGGCCAACTGTGGATATCATGGGGATCTCACAGGCATCAGCATCCAGGGTACTCCACCAGTTCCTGGATGCCATGTTACCACATGCCAATGAGCACATACACTTCCCCCGAATGCAGGAGGAGTTGGCCAGCAATATGCGTCTCTTCCACCATGTGGCAGACTACCTGGAGGTATTGGGTGCAATAGACTGCACACACATACACATCAAGTCAACACCCGGTGAGCAGGGTAGGTGCTACATAAACCACAAGGGATTCCCCTCCATCAACTGCCAGGTCATGTGCAATGCCCAGGGCATTACCATGGATGTGTGTGCTGGCAGTCCTGGAAGCTATCACGACTCCCACATCTGGCATGCCTCATAGCTGTATCAGGTATTTGCCAGGGGGTACATCTCATATGGCCACCTGGTGGAGGATGCTGGCTATGCACTGGAACCGTGGATGATGACACCCATCAGAAACGCACACACAGCCATGCAAGAACACCATAATGAGGCACAGGCAGAAACCAGAATCATCATAGAGCACGTGTTTGGGATGCTGAAATCACAGTTCCATTGCTTGAACATACCTGGTGGAGCCTTGCAGTACTCTCCTGGAACATGTGCCCACATCTTCATAGTATGTGCCATGCTACACAATATGATCCTGCGGAAAAATCTGCAGCAGGGATAGAATGGTGAAGGCCCTCACAGCCCACCACCATTGCCAAGGGACCCACAGGCACAGGGGGGCACAGACCACAAACACCCTGTGCTAGCCCCAGTTGGCAGACAGAGGCATGCCCAGTATGCCCATGCCTTGGCAAAGAGGGAACATATAGCACACACACTGACAGCATAGGCACTCATGGACTGACACCCTTCTCCACCTGCACACACAGCAAGCATGGATGGCACACACACATGACCACCTGTAAATTGTCATGTATAGGTGGTCTACTGTGTGCATCCTACATAGGTAGCCCTCAACTATTGTACACACAACCGCCATTGGCACAATGTATGTCAATACCAGAACAGTATATTAAGCTATCAGCATGTATCCAAACTGTATGTACAGGTTCATAGATACATAGGTAGGTACATGCCCAATCGCTGAGGCCACTCATAAGCATAGGCAAAATGTGTCTGCTGTCACCACCCCATCGATCAACTAACTGTCCCTCTGTGGAGCAGAGCCACTTGCAGGATCCATGGGGTGTAGCTACTGTTCACCACCCATTCTACAAGGATTCCTCGGAGTGTAAGTGAGGAGTTTTGTACAATGTAATCAAGGATGTGTTTCCAAATAATGGGGAGTATCCCTGACAGGAATCTTCACAGATGTGTACATGTTACATAGTGTACCTTAAACACAGCTTGCATATATAGGTAGTTCTCCACAGAATAATAAACATGTGGAACACACAACCGCTGAAATGTGCGTTCATCACCCTTGCATTACCAGTGCCTGCTCTGAGAGGTAAGATATCACTGCCAGGATTTGAACACACAACCATGTACACTTTCATCACAATAACATACCACTAAGCTACCTGAGATGTACCAATGGCAGTCGTGTATACTGACAGGATAAAACACAAAAGGTAGGAATGTGTTAAATAGGACAAACCGGCATGTACACAATGAAAGGTGTATGTTATATATATATATATATATATATATATATATATATATATAGAGAGAGAGAGAGAGAGAGAGATATGTTGATATATGGGGATATACATATATATGTAGATATACAGATAGGTTAACAACATCTACATAACCATGGAGGTACATATAAATGGGATACCTACCACATACCGACTGCTTTACATACCGACGCACGTAATCCCGAGGCTTAAGGTCCGAAAGAATACAGTACCAAAACACCAGATGCACGAGGTGTAATCTCACAATGTTAATGGGCAGTTAGTCAGTGCTTCTGGTGTTGCGGTTTGTGTAGGTTACTGTGTGTACGTGTGTTTCTTAGGGCTGTAGTGTGTGTAAGTGTGTGTTCTGTGTGTGGTGTGTGTTGTTGGGGGACTGTAATGTGTGGTTGTGGGTTAGCTTTGTGCATCTGTTTGCGCGACCTAGGATGTAGAATATTAAAGTAATGGGTGGTGTGTGGGGTGCAGACACCTATATGGTGTGTGTAGGGGGGCTTGGCCACCTTTTCATACGTAGCGTAGGATGGTATGTTTGGATGTGTTGGGTAGCAGTGTGTCTGTGTGTGCATGTGTCTGTTCCATGTTTGTGTTACCTTTGCAAGTTACTGTCGATGTCGGTAATGTGGGGTATGAGAGTCTTTTCCCGGGACTGTGTGTCGGAACACTGTGGTTTCAGAATTCCATAGGTCTCCCGTATACAGCGGTTGAAGTGTTCACATATGTGTATAACATAGACCATAGCAATCACACATTCCGCCACTACCAACCTTTATCAACAAAGGATATGGAGAGTATATGCCTATACACCATTACAAATATGTGCTATGGACATGAGCCAATGACAGTGTTACCACGTGTTCCACTTTGCGAGGGACATTCCCTCTTTGGGCGGTTGTGTCCTGACCAAATATATTAAACGTGGCAAATGTCCTGGGATTGTAGGACATAATTATGTCCCATATGTACTGTAATAGTTGCATACAATAGTTATTTCTGTATCTAAAGTACCTACATGGTAAAGGAAACAGGATAAGCTACTAAACTGCTACAAGAATAAGCTTATAATTAGGCAAGAAAGCAAAGTTATAGCCCTTGCACTGACCATGGGTTTGTGTTGGCCTGTAAAATTAGATGTGTGTCCCGAAAAGGACCCACTATGGACATATGAAAAGGTGGCAACCCTAGCCAAAGTGGGTCAGTCACCAACACAACTACGATGACTGTAAATACCTATGACAAAAATACACAGCTATCATGTAGCAACATGTTATTACATTCAGATGTATTACCGAAGGGATTCAAGGACTAACATCACCTGAATGCTATACAGGAACCACATAACAGTGCCTTAATGAATCAGCCTGCAAATACCATTGTATTAGTCCACAAAAGGATAGGTGTTCAAATAGGGAAGGAAGCCTCACGCACATAGCGATTATGTATAAAAGCAGTTCCTACACACCTGCATTTGCTCAGCACACCCACCAACATCACCCCCACACCCAAACATATTACAATACAAACTGTAATAACATCACAAATCATTCACACACTGTACGACATCTGCAGAAGCCTTAGCATACCTTGTCAGAGACACACTAACATGGCCCTAAGTGAAATAGCGGCTGTTATACAATGGAACAGCTGCTGATGTAATAGGGTTTGTTTGCACTAATCCCATTTCTGAGGGTTGTGCGTACACCGGGATGTGTTAGCAATTAGTGAGTAACAGCACAGTATGCTACACTTGTACACCAAATCAAGGATGTCTGGTGAGCACACTGTACACCACATAACAGTTCATGCATAACCATATGGCCTTGAGCTGGCCAAACATCCTTGCCAGACTTAAACATCTGCAGAAGTATCAGGTACAAACAAACCCTGTATAAGTAGCACTGTTCCAAAATATAACAGCTGTACTCACATGTAGAACTAAATCATCTAGCCATTACACACAGTCCATGGGAGTCATGAAGCTAATATATCTCTGTGTGTCTCCATATAGCTGTTGAAATATATCGCAATAACACATCTAGGCCATCTCCCTTGAAAGTAAGGCAAACGGACAACACCTAAAAGGAGTACTCACTTATACACCACTGTTGCCATGGTATCGGCTAATGGAGTAGCTGCACAGCTGATGTGCATCCAATTAACTACTTTGGAACAGCAATTGGTGGACAGGATACCACATGTTACCGGGTCTATATTATAACATCGAAATCTAAAAAGATCGAATGTTATGATATAGAACCCTAAACATCGAAATCCGCAAACATCAAACAGTCAGAATAGCGATTTTTTTTTCCCAGGGAAAAAAATCGCTATTCCGAGAAACATACACACAACACAAACACACACAAAAATCAGCAATCCACACACATACACTTAAAATCCTACACCTAAACTAAACTTTACATACACTGCTAGCTATCCACTTACCTTAACCCGACCCTAACCCTAAGGTCCGTCACTATCGCACACTCACCTCTCCCATTCCCTAACCCTAACTCACCTAACCCGCCCCCTAAACCTAACCTACACACAACCGCACACTTACCTGACCCGCTCCCTAACCCTAACTCACCTAACCCGCCCCCTAACCCTAACCTAAGGGGTTGGGAGGGTGGCCTAATGGTTAAGGTGTTTGCCTTACAAACACAAGGTGCAGGGTTTGAGTCTCACAAGGGATATTTGGCTAGGCTTAAAAATGGCTCGCAAGGGCAGTTAGTTTAGTACTAACCTATGAACCTACACACAATCGCCCTGGGAAAGAATTCGGTGTCCTGCACCTTCGCTGTTTTTAGCGTTCGACAAAACTGGTTCGATATTATAACATTCGAACTTTATAAAATTCGATGTTATAATATAGACCCATGTTACCAATATGAACTAGAAAAGGATGCATAATCACACATTCAAACCATCTGTATATACCAGTGGAACATTACAAATAACATTGAAACACAAACCAAAAAGGATTGAATCAACTGTTAACGATACGTCGGATTACTAATAAGGTATGTAGAACAGTCAGTATGTCTGTGTATGTAGTACTATTCTGTAGTATTTAAAGTGCACGCAATCCATATAGTGGAAATTGTAGTGATGTATTGTTGAGCATAGTCACACTTGTAGTATTTGTGTGTACTGCTGTAGGTCACAAGAAAACACTGCATACACCACAAGGGATGCTATATAAGGGCTTTGAACAAAAATACTCCTCACCAGCTGATGTCAGTGGCAGGGTTGGTCCAACAAGTATGTACTATAACAGGGGATAGTATATGCTGATATATTGTAACTGTAGCCATATGTATGGGTGTAATACAGAGAATAACATGTGGAAGGTTGGACCACTGTGCAAGTATGTTTTGCATTGTGGGATATTGTGCCAATACATGAGTAATGTACAGTATTCTAGGCAGATATGTATTACAAGCTACATAGCATTACTGTATGGGTAGGCAAACATTAGTTATGTCAATCGGCATTTACAATACACAATAACAGGATACATATGTCTTTTAGTGAGCCGACAGTTTATCAGCATGACAGCAAAGTAAAATGGAAGAGCTATTTAATTATCCATGCACATAAGACATGTAATATGTGCAAAGGTAGGTACTAGGCTGTCTTACCAAGGGTATCTGTAAGCCTAGCTAGCGTGTGTTGTCTTTCGCCACCCCCATAGGTTGGTTCCCTGTACCTCTGAATGGAAGAGCCAATAGTTCCCTGTGCCTCTGTCCAGCAGAGCCACGGCAGTGATCCCCGGGTACATGTCTGCCTCCTATCCACATGTCATGGTTTCTCTTGAAGAGTGCTCATTTGGGGCCCTACCTGATTTACATTTGAATCACGTTCCAAAGCATAGGGAGTGTCCGGGTCAGGAATCTATCTGTTCAGCACGTCCTACTCATCATTGTGGTTAGGTGTATATCCCTAGAGCATGTGGCTCTCAGGGGCTTCTGTTTAGGTGGAGCATATCCAGCAATACAGGGTTGGACATGGGCCTTGTATGTCAAGCAGAGATCACCTGTGAGTATGTGGTATGCAACTGAGTACAGCTGGAGTTTCATAGGTTGGGTTGATAGGTCATCTGTTTGAGGTCAGTAATCCTCTTGGTGTGGTACTGGTGTGGTCTTCCAAGCTGTTGCAGTTGTCTTGTAAGGTATATCCCAAATGGGGTGTTGTATCCTTTAATAGGTCTTATATGACATGTGTAGAGTCACAGTGGCCCCTCTGATCTGGATGCGAACCCATTAGAGATTAGTGGGGCCATGTAGAAGGATATTCTAACCACCTTGTTATTATGGGTATCAAAAGAGAGATTGCTAGCTACTGGTATTTCCGGATCCCGTATTACCTTTTTTGTATGTAGGGGACTAGCACCTATGTGGTAGTCTGCGGGTAATTAGTTATATCCAAAGGGGATGACAATGCACTTTTAGGCATTCAGCTTGACGACATTATATTAACACCAGGTATCCATCTCAGTGCAACCCTTCCAGAGGGTGTCTGTAATAGCTGGGGAAACAATTATGTCCCCTAGTTTGCAGTCGTCTGCAAACCTTTTCAGCCAAAGCCCTCCTGTGCTTGTCTGTACATCAGAGAAGTATATACCGAACATGAAGGGTCCTAGGACTGAGCCCTGGGGGACAGCAGTTGTAACTGGTATACAGTCGGACCTAGGGTATCCAACTCCTACTGTATGTGTTCTCTCCGTGAGCCACTTTGCAAACCATCACATGATGTAGGGGTTAATGTTCAGGCGGATGTGTATGTTGATAATACCAGAAGGAGGAATTGTGTTGAAAGCCTATGAGAGATCTAGGTAGGCTGTGTGGACCTCCTTACCCTTATCTATTGCCTTGGTAACTGTCTCTAAGAAGCCCACCAGGTTTAGGAGGCATGATCTGGTCTTAACAATGCCAAACAGGGAGGGGTCAAAGGTTGGAAGGTACCCAATGTCTCTGTGACAGTGATCCATGATGTGCACCATAGCCTTGCAGACCAGGCTAGTCAGGCCTATAATGAAATAGGTGTCATGGTCCATTGTGGCGCCACATTTGTGGAGTGGGATAACTGTTGCTGTGCGCCATTCAGGGGGCACTATACCCAATGTGAGGCTATTATTGAACATGGTGCATAGGTGAAGAGACAGTATGATCTGATGTTTATGTAAAACGCAGCCTGGGATGTTGTCCAGTCCCATGGATGCTGTGATATTGCCTTCAGAGTGTGCAGCTTTGAGAGGGATCTGCCAGGATGTTACCAATATCAATTGTTTCTGTAATGTTCGTGCCTTTGTGCTGTAACTCAGAACAGATCTGGTTGTTGACATCAAGACTATGTGGTTGTTGTTGGTATTAGTTGCGTTATAGTTTTTGTAGCTAGCTTTGGAGGATCGTATAAGGGATCTCACCCTCTTACTGAGGCTGGCCAGGGATCTCCTCCATGCATGGTATTGTACTCTCATTTGCAACAGTGTTGTCCTCCTGTAGTACAATATGTTTATGGCAGGGGACCACCAGATTCATTTAGTTAATTATGAGTATAGCATCCTCGTTCTGTTTGGGATAGCACAAGTCATGCACTCCTGTAAGTGCTTATAATGTGCATTTGTGTAGGATTCAGCAGTTGTAACAGTACTGTCTATCTGCATGAGTGTCATGACGTTCACCACGTCTGCCTTAAGAAGCATGTAGTTGGCTTTGTAGCCATATTATACTGTTGTTTGCTTAATGGAGGGTAAGTGCGGGATGTGGATATCAACGGTGTTCAGCACATGGTCTGATTGGACCAGCGAGGAGTTGGCTTCATGTGTGGAGCACCAGTCACTCATGTTGGTAATGACTAGGTCTAGGATATTGTTGCCCCTGGTGGGTGTGTGGATATGTTGAATAAGGGCATTGGTGTTTATGAATTCCAGAAACTGTTGAGCTAATGTGTTGGTACACGAGTAGTTTTCCCAGTTAATAGTGGGGTAGATACAGTGAGGCTTATGTGATGTGTGTGGTGTTGTGCGACTGTGTACCTTCTTCACATGACAGTCAGGGTCAGGCTTGGTTGGAGAGACGTTTACCTTCAGTTTGGCTAGATGAGTGCATCTCTCACAGGTTGTAGTGTTAATTGGTAGGCAGAGAGGCTTGTCTGTGTACATGAGACAATGTGTACATTGCCTCAAGATGTCCAGATTCATCAGATAGACAGGTGAGAACATTGGCAATTGACTCTTGGGCATGCCTGAATATAGAACTAAATTCACATAGATAAGTGAGGAAAGTGAGTACAACAGCTACATTGCTCTACGCAAGTGAGAAAAGTATGTACAAAACCTGTTCACCCATACCTGTAGGTGATGTGGAAGATTGAGTGCTATAGTAATCATTAGCTTACATACTGTTTACAAGTCCTGAACAAGTGCTTAGCATGAATAAGCAATCCAGATAGGGTCTTGGATAATAGAAAAACATGGCCCCCTCCCCAAAACAGGTACAGAAGCATATATCCATGTACAACACAGGGCCCCTGTACCCACAACTATGCAGGTACAAGCTGCACTCAATCTGCATGGGACCTGCCCACATCACAGGTTGTATCATACACATATGGCAAAACAAGATGCTCTCCACGTACACATCATGTAAAACATAGCTCCATGTCAGGTTGTGTACACACTGAATGGTGCACACCAACAGGTATCACAACCCAACAAAGGGGGAGACACCACTGATAATGGGAAGTACTGCACTACTACTCTGCTGTGTCTGGTCTAGAAGGCCATGAACCTTGATCACTTAAGTGATGTCAGCAGTACAGATGTAGATGACAGTATGGTTGATGTCACACTGCATATCATAACCTTGCCAGGTCATAGGACATCATCACCCATACTGTGTACCACCTACTCTCAGTATACTAGATGTACATTCCTATGTCACAGGAGTGTTTAGCAACAGGACTGCTGGCAGAAACAACACTACAGAAGGTGTCTGAATAATACGTGATCATCACACTAGTGGCAGCTACAGTATGTCAGGGTTAATGAATTCTATCCCCCCTCATTGAAATCCATGCCTCAAAGACAAACAGAAGGCATCTGCCTATTGAAATATGCGAATGACTATGACCTAGGAGCAATAGATGACTCGCATTGTCACCCCTATGTTAATAACCCTGTACCCATGAACTACCACCTAGGCAGTGATCATCATAATGGACACTTGTGTGTGAGGGATGCAGCTGGGCAGTTGTCTTTCCTGTGATAGCTACATCACCACACCTGTCAGGGAGTCATATGTGGCAACCCTAATAATAATAGGGTGCCATTCATGAATATAGAGATCATTGTCCAGCCATACAGACCACTCAAGTGACCCATATCAGATCACATATTTCCTTTAAGGGGTATTGGCCATGTGCAGATGGCCTACACCAGCCTTCCCATTCCCCATCTCCACTATGTAGCATGATGCATACCCTGAATAAATCCATGTCCAATCCAGTGATGTCGGACATGCTACATGTACTCATCCTTATCTCAAACACATACTTCATGGACATCCACCTACCGCATGATGGGCAGATCCTTGTCCCATACACTTGACATAGTCCTGCCATATTATGCATTCCTGTCCATCAAAGCTGCACATCGCTCTCCTCTCAGACATGGTGTGATGACCGCATGGTAACACATGGTATATGTATCATTAACTGTGTGGATCAGTAATGTGGCACTGCTCCACCTGGCCCCACAGACCCGCCTGTCAGCTACTGACAGGTAACCTTTAATCCTAGATGCATACATGGCCCATGGCATATAGCCCAATAGTTGACTTTGACTGTACATGCCATAGTTGATATCCATCCCTGCAAATATCATCTGGTTAGCCAGTGTCCCATGTGTATCACATGTGCAACACAGGTGATACATGGCAGGATGTTGAATTGCTGTACAGTGCCGTGTAGATGTATATGGCAGAACACATACATGTAAAACCTTATGTGAGTATTATGCATTTATTGTATTATTTATTTATTTTATTGTCAGACTGTCTGACAATAAAATAAATAGATAATACAATAAATGCATTCCTTACATGAAAATACCGAACTTGGTACACATCTAGTACGGCCGTCCCTGCTAGAATACGGCCGGGCAGCTGTCTGTAAGGATCGCCACCAGTTGTAGAATTACTGTGCATAGTGTACAGCTGCAGCGGCTATGCTATTCAGCCGGATTGCTCTACGGCAAATTGCTGCTGCAGCCAATTGGTTTCGGTGATGTAGCTCGCAGGGAAATGTCTTGCGAGCTACACGCCAGAACCCTTGGGGACATCAACACGGATAGTTAAATGCATCGCCTGGATGGTGGGAGTGGTCCTATCAGTTCAGTATGGTAAAATACATCTTCACCCCAGGGACCAGTCAGCCCTACATACACACACTGTGGCATTCAGTAATTAATACACCTATGTCATGCACATACAGATACCTCACATGTGTGAGATACATGCACCTGCCTATGTCCTGTTTTATACATGGCAGTCTGTACAGATGTGTATACTAGTATACAGGAGAGTGAGTAACAATTGAGTTGTATTCCCCACAATACGTGACAAATATGGACACACACGCAACCACACATGCCAGTACTGCGAATCTCAGACCTGCCTAGCTCATGTTATGTATGTCAGACGTACAGCAGTACTGCACACGTTACAAACTGTACTAATGCTTCCTGTGACAACAGTGCTGATATATGCACTAGGGATGCCATATCTATTAACAGGTGTCAAGTGATTTACCTTCGCTATCACCCTGACCGCTGTCTAAGTTGTGTGTTATGTCCTTCAATTAATGAAACTATTGCTTACTGGCTACACAGGGTATTGTAGGACCACTTGTGACACACCTGTGAGCTGTCCACAGCAAACATCCATCTGCAAAGATGCCCTGCCACTTAGTTATTTCAACACATCTGTCCATATCTGAGGTACATCTTTCTGTACATTCAGCATATCACCATATACAGTTGGCAATGTTGAGGCTGCATTGCAGCTGCATGATGTACTAGGATACATGCCACCTGCATACATCAGCAACTACACACGCATGTTATCTGAATGCACAACACTACATGTACAGGTGTGTAGGTCCTACAATCCTGACATTTGGTCATGTTTGTAGGCATTGCAATTGGCGGATATGTGTAATAACATACATGACACATGGACTGTTCTATGATATGATGGGTGACCAGTACAGAGGGGATGTTACCTCTGTCTACATTGATATCACACCTTATGTACTGTTAGCATTCAGCAGCCATGGACATACATTCCATGTGCATGTGTGTAATGGCTGTAGCCACCTGTTTGCACAAAGGACTACAACAGCTATACTATTTACAGGTATGTTGTGTGTGTGGCATGTACATACCCAGAGCAGGTACATGTATGTCATATCCATACATGAGGGTGTGTACTGGTGTACAGCAACAGACATCTGCTAATGGTGGACAGTACTGAGGGCTCTTGGTATGTGTACAGCTGACCTGGTCACAGACAGTGGTATCATTGCATTGCATAACACATGATGCAACTGTGTCAGTAGATGTGTACTGTCTACAGTTGATGTAGAGCTTAGTACAGTACACAGGTCATGGGTCACATGGTGGCGTACTTGTCTGTTATACAACATGTATGATTGCGTGGCGGTGGTCCGAGGGCATGGTGGTGCCTGCAGTTTACATCCTAGAATGCAGCATGTGACACTGTGTCCTGCACATGGCTCATCTGTGATGCCTTTCGTGGGAGGACCGGTCAGTACATGTCAGTGACCTTTATGTATGTGGGTATACCACCTGGAGCGGTCCATACCTGTGTTATGGCCCATATGTCTGGTTCTGAGGTATATGGTGGTAGTGCTATGTTCTGAGGTATATGGTGGTAGTGCTACTGTGCACTACAGAGACATCAGCCATGTGTTCCTTACTGCACAGATGTCAGTACTCCCCATTGTTGGATCTACAGTGGCCAGCTGTGAATATGGGCGCTACACATCTAGCACTGGTAAGCATAAGAAAACAATGCAGTTGTCCTGAAGGTGTATGGGAGTTAACCTGTGTTTAGGACATTTGCCTTGGAAAGGCACTTTGTGGGCGGATGTGACTTGGGTAATATCCACACTCCCTTGTATCATGGATGCATGTGATATGTGTCAGCCATGTCATCCCAGAATGACAGCTGAATTGTTAAAGACCGGTGTCAAATATATGAAGAGCAGCATTCCCGCTAACAATGACAACTACCAACACTAGAGCCCATTACAATGTGTAATAGCATTGCCACTGTGGCCCTCCGTGTTTAGCATTGGAATGCATCCCAGTCAGCCCTGTGCTACTAGGAGTATGAGCATGCCCAGTATATCCTTGTGTAGATGGACACATAGTAGTGCATTCCGACCAGCCCTGTGCTACTAAGTGTGTGAGCATGCCCCCTGTGCTACTAAGTGTATGAGCATGCCCAGTATATCCTTGTGTAGATGGACACATAGTAGTGCATTCCGAACAGCCCTTTGCTACTAAGTGTGTGGGCATGCCCAGTGACACCTTGTGTTGGTTATGTGCCTCTGTGTATGGGCATGGCCATTGTAACCCTGTATAGTGGTATTAATCGTCCATTCCACAGATGGGCATACTCCAGGTCAGGATGGCTTCATACTTTAAACAGACAGGTTCACAGGTATGTACATCTTAACTGCCAGCATCCCTGTTGATGTCCACATTCCCAGATGGTCATAATGACAGCCTTGACATGTGAAGTCTGTGTGGCGTGATTCGTACATATGTACTATTGTAATATTAATCTGTAAATAGGCAGGTGTTCCGTACCCGACACTGGCGTGTGTGTGTATGTCTATCCCCATTTGCCGGTGGACTCTAAATTGCTTTTAGACTGGCCACACTCCATACATTTCTTGTACCCACTGTTAGCAAGGCTGATGATGTCACCCATCTACAAATACACCTCTGGGAGGGCTGTGTCCCAGTAATTTTTGTAGCGCGTTCTGTACCTGCATAATGCTGTAGTGTAATAAAGTAGTTAGGTTGGTATTCTACTCCCACACTTGCCGTGTGTGTTTGTGTGTGTCTCCCTGAGGTCTGAGTAATACTTTATACTGCTCACACTCCATACATTTCTTATACCCACCGTTAGCAAGGCCGATGATGTCACCCATCTACAAATACACCTCTGGGAGTGCTGTTTCTCAGTTATTTTAGTAGCGCATTCTGTAACTGCATAATGTTGTAGTGTAATAAAGTAGCTAGATCGGTGTTCTAGTCCAGCACTTGCAGTGTGCGTGTTTATGTGTGCTTGCCTGAGGACTAAGTAATATCTTTATACTGCTCACACTCCATACATTTCTTATACCCACCGTTAGCAAGGCCGATGATGTCACCCATCTACAAATACACCTCTGGGAGTGCTGTGTCCCAGTAATCTCAGTAGCATCTTCTGTAACTGCGTAATGCTGTAATGTAATAAAGTAGTTAGGTCGGTGTTTTATTCCCACACTTGCCGTATGTGTGTCTTCCCCATTTGCCTGAGGACTGAGTAATACCTTTATACTGCTCACACTCCATACATTTCTTATACCCACCGTTAGCAAGGTCGATGATGTCACTCATCTACAAATACATCTCTGGGAGTGCTGCACCCCAGTAATCTCGGTAGCACGTTCTATAACTGCATAATGCTGTAGTGTAATAAAGTAGTTAGGTCGGTGCTCTTGTCCCACACTTGCTGTGTTTATGTGTGTCTCCCCGAGGACTGAGTAACACTTTTATACTGCTCACACTCCATACATTTCTTATACCCACCGTTAGCAAGGCCGATGATGTCACCCATCTACAAATACATCTCTGGGAGTGCTGCGCCCCAGTAATCTTGGTAGCATGTTCTATAACTGCATAATGCTGTAGTGTAATAAAGTAGTTAGGTCGGTGTTCTAGTCCCACACTTGCTGTGTTTATGTGTGTCTCGCTGAGGACTGAGAAACACTTTTATACTGCTCACACTCCATACATTTCTTATACCCACTGTTAGCAAGGCCGATGATGTCACCCATCTACAAATACACCTCTGGGAGTGCTGTGTTCTAGTAATCTCGGTAGCATATTCAGTAACTGCGTAATGCTGTAATGTAATAAAGTAGTTAGGTCAGTGGTCTAGTCCCACACTTACCGTGTATGTGTGTCTCCCCATTTGCCTGAGGACTGAGTAATACCTTTAGACTGCTCACACTCCATACATTTCTTATACCCACCGTTAGCAAGGCCGATGATGTCACCCATCTACAAATACACCTCTGGGAGTGCTGTGTCCCCGTAATCTCGGTAACTAGTTCTATAACTGCATAATGCTGTAGTGTAATAAAGTAGTTTGGTCGGTGTTCTAGTCCCACACTTGCCGTATGTGTGTCTCCCTGTTTGTCTGAGGACTAAGTAGTACCTTTATACTGCTCACACTCCATACATTTCTTATACCCACCATTAGCAAGGCCGATGATGTCACTCATCTACAAATACATCTCTGGGAGTGCTGTGTCCCAGTAATCTCAGTAGCGCATTCTATAACTGCGTAATGCTGTAGTGTAATAAAGTAGTTAGGACGGTGTTCTAGTCCCACACTTGCCGTGTGTATGTGTGCCTCCCTGAGGACTGAGTAATACCTTTATACTGCTCACACTCCATACATTTCTTATACCCACCGTTAGCAAGGCCGTTGATGTCACTCATCTACAAATACATCTCTGGGAGTGCTGCGTCCCAGTAATCTCAAGGCCGATGATGTCACTCATCTACAAATACATCTCTGGGAGTGCTGTGTCCCAGTAATCTCGGTAGTGCATTCTATAACTGCGTAATGCTGTAGTGTAATAAAATAGTTAGGTCAGTGCTCTAGTCCCACAATTGCCGTGTATGTGTGTCTTCCCATTTGCATGAAGACTGAGTAATACCTTTGTACTGCTCACACTGCATACATTTCTTATACCCACCATTAGCAAGGCAGGTGATGTCATCCATCTACAAATACACCTCTGGGAGTGCGGTGTCCCACTAATCTCGGTAGCGCATTCTGTAACTGCGTAATGCTGTAGTGTAATGAAGTAGGTTGGTGTTCTAGTCCCACACTTGTTTTGTGTGTGTGTGTGTGTGTGTGTGTACGTGTGTCTCCCCATTTGCCTGAGGACTGAGTAATACCTTTATACTGCTCACACTCCATACATTTCTTATACCCACCGTTAGCAAGGCTGATGATGTCACCCATCCACAAATACACCACTGGGAGTGCTGTGTCCCAGTAATCTCGGTAGCGCTTTCTGTAACTGTGTGATGCTGTAGTGTAGTAAAGTAGTTAGGTCAGTCATCTAATCCCAGACATGCTAAGTATGTGTGTCTGCCTGCATGAGTCAAGCACAGTGCTTTGTAGTATTTGCTGTAGGGCGTGCCCTAAACGCATGTTGCTGCAGCGTGATACAGTAGTGGTTTGTATACAGAACATGGCAAGTGTGCGCTTGTCTGTCAGAGCCTGTGTAGAGGTGGCCGTGATTGTCTAACCATTGGTCATGTTTGGGAGCGGGTTTTGTAGTTTTCCTATATAGTATCCGTTTTTGACACACTGGTCACCTCACAAGGAGTACAGCTGTCAGTCAGCCACAGCACTGAGTTGGCAAGCCATACCCATACATCTGGCAAAAGGGTTGGTGAACTAAGTATGCAGCCCTACTAGTACCCGGTATATGTCCCACACTCATGTGCCATGCACATACAACCTTGCCTAGGATATCCCACTATGTTGCTAGTAACATGCATATTGAGGAGAGATAGTAGGCATGGTGTGACCGCAGTGGCCTGCAGAGGACATGGCACCCTGTACAGCGGTACAATTGGCACATATATGCAGACATTATGCCTTCACTATGTTCCAAACTGAATGGGTGCAACATATGTGGTGCCATCATATGTGATCCACTAAGGCCAGACAATGCTGTACAAATGTGCCCTGTATGGACCCATGCCACTGACCATGGAATACCTGTCCATTCTATACATGCAGGTGCAGGGCCGACCTGCTCACTGTAAGCAGGTTTTGCCACACCAGGCCAGTATTGGCATATTGGGGTATAACAGGCTGTGTACACTGCATGTGTCTGCCAAACCAGGTACACCTGTACATGTCACTTACAGTATTGTGGGGCATGCACATCCCAGGCAATGTCCATGTGAAGTTCTATCAAACACAGACATGGCATGCATTGCAAAGCTATGGCCCTACACATTGGTAACCAGAATGTCAGGCCAGATATTGCAGTACCCATCTGTGTGGGACATTGCAGACACTGCACCCCTGCAATGCACACCATTGTCAGGTGACACAATGGCAAGAATTACCCCTTACCCAGCCTTGTACAGCCATCTTGCACAGCCAAACACTACACACCCATGGAGCAATGCATACCTGCATGACAGTACTGGCACCCTGTGTCTGCATGTGGGTTGTGATGCTCCCAACCACAGTCACTCCCACTATAAACCTCGTTGGCATACCAACAGTTGTCAAGCACTTTCACATGGCCTAGCCCATTGAACCTCCAGATATCCCCTGTGGTGCATGTGGTCCTGTGCATTACTGTGGTGTGGCAAACTAAGTAGTTACATTGTGTATTTGCCACCATGGCAAAGGTGTCAATGCGTGTCCATTAGAGTGTGGTTGTGGTGACAATGGCATCTGTTCATGTGGACTGACATGTGTGCCACAACTAATGTATGTCTACTATATCTGTTGCAGATGGCACTCTCTCACCTACACACATGTTCTTACAGCACTGCAACATGGTGCCTCTGTGACACATGTAGTAACTTCATGCACATGTAATAGTAATGAGTAGTCAGGGGTTTGACCCTGTGCTATTCAGCATGTGGCAGATTATGGTGAAGTCTCCTAGACCTTCCCTGGTGTACATTGCCTGTCCCACACACACACACACACACACACACACACACACACACACACACACACACACACACACACACACACACACACACAGACTCTCTCTGGTGGATGTGAAGGTCTACACCTGCACAGCAGCAGCATGTGTATTGTAACAGATGGAAATGGTCAGGTGATGGCCTCTGCACCTATTGCAGTCCTCCTCTAGCTGTTTGCATGTGGTACAGCTGTGATGGTGTTCCCATAGCCATCCACATGATCAAGACAGTACACTATCTAGGGAAAGATGTTATTATCTGGCCATGACAGTCACTGTGAGTGGTACCTGGATGTGGTGTTCAACGGCATTGCAGATGATATCTGGATGTACCTCAATCATTTTCAACAGTGGGAAATAGCCTAATGACAGGAGGGTGGTGTGCCACACAACTACAGCATGTAAGTGTAGCTATGCTGCATTGAGACTACTGCCTGTTTAACATGGGTGTGGTAATGGCTATTCTGCATGTTAAAATACAGACATGACAGTACCCTGTTCATGAGGGAACCCTATCTGTAGGGCCATCTGTGAACAGGTCAGTGTGTACAACCATTTGTCTCCTGTGTTACACACTGAACACACTTCTGTGCACAGCAGAAGCATGGTGTGGGGATTGCAGACAGTACATGATGATAGGGATGTGTTACTGCCATCGCATCCCTGACTGGACATGTGTCACATGAGACAGTGGTATGACTAACACTTTGTGGGATTCCCAATGACAAGCCAATGATGGGAAACTGTTCATAGCTGCGGTCACACGTCTACTACACATTGTACAGTTGCCATGCGGTATATATGCATGTGTTGTTCTCCCTCTGCAAATGTATACAATCTGTTGGGTTGCTGGTGATATCTATGCATACTGTCATAGGTAATCCTGTATGCTGTTGTCTATCACTAAGCCATATGTAGGTTTAAAATGCAACACCATAGGCAGAATGGGTTGGTAGGTCCCGGCAGATCCTCCTCTCCCACTTCAGCTGACCATGGCACCGGGCATTACATCTGGGGCCCAGCCATTAGCATCAACCTCTGTTGGCTATGCACCACCTTCTGGTGGCTCCACCACTGAGGATGGAGCATGCCCCCCTTAGGAGTGGGACCAGACAGGTACATATCTGCTGTTGTGCGGTCCTGGACACGTTTTGTAGATGGCTTCCTAAGGGGTTATAAAGCCAGATATGCCAGTTCAAGGGCAGAGTGTCACATATACAGGGTGATGCTGCCTGTCCTGGACAGCCCACAGCACTGCCTCCTTTGCAGCTGTGTTGGTGCAGTGGCAGTTGCCCATGGCTGGAGACCTCCATCCCACTGTTCCCATGGGCTTTTGAATGCCGAAGACCCATCCCCATCCAGGGTGTATCCCCCCCCACATGTCGTATACCAACCCTGTATGCTGTCATTTCTGTGCTCCTACCTATCCTCCACGGCCATACCTACACTCCTTCCCAACATCTGACCCTCACCTATGGACACATAAGGCCATTTGGCTCCTAAGACACCATCTGTCCTATACATAGCTGTCCATTACACACACGTGCCCACTGGACACATGAAACCCTTGTAATATGCATCATAACATACTACTGTTATCCTCACCACTGTCCCACAGGCACACGGTCCTGGTATGCACATCACTCCTACATGGTTCAGGTACACGTGAGGAGGACGACCCCATTGTACACAAAACACTACTAGTCCTATATGGTTACCCCATTTACCTTTATCATGATGATGATGTTGCACATTGTAGGAGTACTGTTCACACATAATGATTGGACAGGTACTGTTGTGTTAATGTACATTACATGCACAGAGTGATGTATACAGCCAATGTACAACACAACTATTGTCTGTCTGAGGGAGTCTTGTGATCACATAGAGAAACACCATTACATAATACAGGCGTCGCTGTTGTTTCCCGTTTCATTTGTTTGTAATGCTTTCTTGCCACATGGCATGTCCCTGATACATCTCTATATATGTATGTACCTATATGCTGGACGTAAACACTCACATGTACTTCTACATGATGGGATACATTCCTATACTGTTGAGTGACCGCACTGTATGAAATCCTCTGGTTACAGCCTGTTATGCTTGATTAACCTCTACATTGCTTAACCAATGCAGTACTCGCATACTGGTAGCCAAACACGCTTACACCCGCTCATTCCCGCACTTGCTAATGCACCAGCATTGGTGCTTGCATCTGTCACTCACACCCCTGGGTGTGAGCGAGGACCACAATATTATGATGTGATGCCTATTACATTGTACTACATGACTCCAGTATCGGGATTGGCCACCCATTATGCAATGGCATTGCGTTCAGCTGTACGGAATCTGTGGCCTGTCCAGTGACACAATCATATGTGTGTGTAACTCATACAATGTGGTCCTACCTTGTGATGCCTATTACATCGGAATACATGAATACAGTATCAGAAACAGCTGCCTATTAGGTGACGGCATGGCATTCGACTGTACGGTATCAGCGGCCTGTCCGGAGATTCATTCATATCCGTGTGTTCCTCTTAGGCATACCTTGTGATGCCTATCTCATTGGACTACATGACTACAGTCATAGCCAGACTTAGGCATAGGCCGACTAAGCGTCCGCCTATGGTACCGCTTTAGTGGGTGCACTTTACCAGTATTTATCTGGTGTAGGTAGACCAGGATGGGAGCACTGGGTGGTGTGGTGAGGGGTGTCGTTGTGCCCTCTGCCTATGGCACCAGTTGATCTAAGGCCACTCCTGACTAAAGTATCAGGAATGGCTGCCCATTAGGTGACCGCATGGCGTTCGAATGTACGGAATCAGCGGCCTGTCCGGTGAATCATTCATAATTGCGTGTTCCTCTTACAATCTGCTCCCACCTTGTAATGCCTATCACATCGGGCTACATGACTACAGTATCGGGAATGGCTGCCCATTAAACGACAGCATGGCGTTCGACTGTACGGAATCAGCAGCCTGTCCAGTGAATTAATCATATCTGTGTGTTCTGCATACACTCTGCTCCCGTCTGGCTGATACATGGGAACCAAGACCCTGCATTACAAATGAGTAGTTGGGTTGTGGTAGCCACATCCGTCAGACAGGTCATGCTACCACATACCTATTATAGGTTTGCCACCTTCTCAACTGGCCAAGGTAAGACATTAGGGTAACCACCTGTCCCACTTTGCGAGGGACAGTGCGAAAATAATCAAGACATAGCACATGTCCAGATTACAGGACATTATTATATTCTATGTTTCATTAATGACTGCATACAACAGTTATTTTATATATGACACTTCTACATGTTATGTGAAGTAGCATAAGCAATTCAAATGCAACTAGATGAAGCTTTTATTTGTGCAAATAAGTGTAATCCTTTACTATGCATGGATGTAGGTATGTTTAGTCCTGGAATGTCTGACATTTCTACAGAATATGTCCCACTCTGGCCATTTGGAAAGGTGGCAACCCTATAGGACCTGCATGTACAGACATCAGACTTTGCAGGGCAACACACCCACAGCCAGTAGGAAGGGGTGTACTTCACTGTTTTGCCTAAATAAAAGGATACTCTTGTAGCATTATAGTTGCTTATACTGTTACCTATAAGATTTAGGTGTTTCAGAGGAACATAATTGTTTTATGCTACTACTACAGACAATATAGGTAGTCTTTGCCCTAAATCACAGGACATTTGCCTTAATTACAGTTATTATGTAGGACACAGCTGCCCACAGGGGGGTGTCCCATGCAAAGGAGGACAGGTGGTAACCCCATACCTTTTATTCTATCAATCTTCTAAGGTAGTCGGCGGAACATGCACTTTCTCTCACTATCATCCTCATACAAATGGGGAAGAATAAACAATGAATCAGGGACACTGCATAACGACCTTAGGGACACATTTAGAAGATTGGTGATATTAACCTGACACATTGACGGACACAGAGCACATATGTATTCATACACATTTTCTGAGGTGCATGCAGTTTATGACTCTTACATGTTGTCATTATTCATTACGTATATTCCGCCACCTTTCCTCCTAATATCACTAGTTCGAGGATGGTTTAGTTGAGACTGTGTTAGGATTCTGATTCGTAATCACAGACATCCCTGGTAATCAGGGACAGTTCAATAATATGCTCCCTATTTATTCCCCAATGGTTTACGGACTGTCCAGTAGATGTGTTCTTATAGTTTGAGAGGTATGGGCGTCTGCTATACCCACATCGGAATATTACTTACACCCACGAGGCGGTCCTAATACATGTCTGCCAGCTAACACATGCACACTTAGCCCCATAATCGCATACCCATAGTTCCCACACCTGCCACTACACTGCAGCACTCATCCTTACTGTGGGTGCAGGTGGACGCAGGTGGGATATGAACACACCCCTACACACTGTCCACTCTCCCCGTGTTGGGACACATGTCGTACGTTGTGTCAACCCATGTGTTATCAGGCTTGCACAACCTACTGTTCCGTGTACAGCTACATCCTGGTGGTAATGGTGTTCCCCCATTGGTTGAAAGGTACCAAATTTTTGGTGTCCTGTAAGGGACGTTGCTGTCCATGTTTAAAGTGTAGACCTTGTAGACCTCTCCCACTGGTAGTTTCCTGCTGGTGGTCTCGGAACCAGTGTTGTATTTACCTTTATTGCGTGTGTGTATGTCTCACTGGCCTAGCTGGGATGGGTGATAAGTAGACGTTTGTTGAGTGGACCTCCCACCAACATATGCCCAGTCTAAACATGTTACCCATAACTGCTGTAAAATAACCTAGGTATATACATGTGTATATTTACTGTAACATATATATATCTATTTACATTAATATATACAGACATATCTGCATATTTTTATTATTATTTATTTTATTTTTATTTTACATTTGTTGACCAGGCTAGTCTAACTGGATACATGTCCATTTTCAGTAGAGGCCCGGGGAGAAAAGCTCCAGACACAACATTATACACAATACACAATAACGATATATATTGGAATAACATTAGCAATTTTTAGAGTATAGAGAGAAAAGAAAAAAAATAAATTGATCAAGCAAAGAAAAAGAAATAGTAATTTTTTTTTTTTTTTTTTTTTTGGATGAGTCTACTCATTCGTAATATTTGGGGTAGTTAGTTAGAAGGAATAATATGCTTGTAAATATTAAAATTATATGCAAACCTTTGTAATCAGGAGAGAAATGGGACGGTTGAAGAGGAAAGTATGTGGAAGAGAGGAGAAATCAGAGAGCAAAGAAAGGAGATATGTATTCATACATGTATATTCATATCTTGCTGTTTTATATATATATATATATATATATATATATACATATATATATAGTTAAATATATATATGATTATATATATGTACTTCAGTGTGTCAATACATTCCCTGCCCATACACACTTACACATGTGTAATGGTGTTTATAAGCTTCGCCAGCATACTAGTGCCTTATTCATTATAACGCCGACACACTCCAGTTATCATGTAATTGGTATGTAGCATGTTATACAGCGGACAGATGTTGCTATATGTTCATGTAGGGATTACTGATGTTAATTGGAATGTGATAGTATGATTCAACCCATCCCTCTTCTGCACAGCTTATTATTCCATGTACTGTCGATGTTTGTATGGGCACATTCCTATTATTTATGTCAACAAATGGAATGCATGTGTTACAGAATTTGTACTTCAACATATATTGTTGTCTGCATGTGAGTATGCATATATACCTATTACGACCTAGCTGACCTCCACGGGGCAGTCCATTTGAACCGGCCCATCCAACCCTGGCACGCCTGGATCCATAACTGCATACCCATAGTTCCCCCACCTGCCACTACTCTACAGCACTCATCCTTACTGTGGACGCAGGTGGATGCAGGTGGGATATGAACACACCCCTAAACACTGGCCACTCTCCCCGTGTCGGGACACATGTCATACGTTGTGTCTATCCATGTGTTATCAGGCTTGCACAACCTACTTTTCCGTGTACAGCTACATCCTGGTCGTAATAGTGTTGCCCCATTAATTGGAATACCAAATTTTTGGTGTCCAGCAAGTGACATCGCTGTCCATGTTTAAAGTGTAGACCTTGTAGATCTCTCCCACTGGTAGTTTCCTGCCAGTGGTCTGGGAACCAGTGTTGTATTTACCTTTATTGCGTGTCTGTATGTCTCACCGCCCTAGCTGGGGGGGGGGGGTTAAGTAGATGTTTGTTGACTCGTAACTGCTTCAACATAACCTAGGTATATACATGTGTATCTCACTGTAACATATATATATATATATATATATATATATATATATATATATATATATATATATATATATAAATTTACATTAATATATACAGACATATCTTTATATGTATTCATACATGTATATTCATATCTTGCTGTCATATATATATATATATATATATATATATATATATATATATATATATATATATTTATTTATTTTTATTTTATTTTACATTTGTTAACCGGGAAATTCCTACTGGACCAGGTCTATTTTCAGCAGAGGCCCGGGGAGAAAAGCTCCAACATCAAGTTCTACAAATACAGTACATCCAGCATAATACACAAAACAGGTTACATAATGTATGCTGAGCATAGTAATATAACAAGAATTAATAAAAACACTCCAGGTAAAAGAAGATATAGAACATGGGTAAAAAGACAATGTCAGTCATACATTGGTAAGAAAAGAAAATATATCAAGTAAGATTCTACTGTTAAAAGTACCCTTTCAGATGACCAAGCCTACAGGGGTCAGAGCTCCAGCATGTGATCAGAGAGGAATTTGGGGAGTTAATAGTAGTATGGGTAGGTTTATGTGATACAAGGGCATAACCAGGTACTAAGAAGGTGCAATTTGAGGAGTTTTTGAATATGGATGTGGAGGGGGCAGTGGACACAGATAGGGGGAAGAGAGTTCCAATTTCTGGCAATGGTGTGGGAGTAGAGTGCTTTCCCTGCATTAATGTTAGCCTTGGTGATGGAGAGGAGAGATATTTCACTGGATCTTAGGTATCGGTTTGTAGTATAGATAGTAAATAGGTTGGATAATGAGGGTTTTTTTTCAGGATATTTGAGAATATTGTAGGCTGTGCCCAGCTGGTGATAGTTAAGTAGCTGTGGTAGCTCAAGTCATTTTAGTTCTTTTAGTGCAGCACAGTGATGGGTTCTATAGGGTGAGTTAGTAGCAAACTTGGCTCTTTTATTGTAGCATGATTCTAGTTTGTCTAGGTCACATTGTCTGATTTGGGTAAAGATTGGTGCTGCGTATAATAGAGTTGAGAGTAGGTGGCTTTGTGCAAGAGTGACTCTTGCTTTTTGTGAGAGAAAGGACTTATGCCTGTATAGGGAGCCTAGTTTTTTGTGTACTAGTTTTATGGTATGTGAGATGTGAACATCAAAGTGGAGATTATTGTCTATTTCAATGCCCAGAAGTTTGGTGTGGTTAGAAGGGGAGATGGTGGTGCCGTCCTTAGATGTTATGGTAACGGAGAGGTTTTTTTTTATCTATTAGGGGTAAATAGTAGCAGTTTTGTCTTTTTGGGATTTAGAATTAGTTGGATACCTGATATCCATTTTTCTACTGAGATAAACGTATCTTGAGTGATTGTATGTAGGGTGGTAGGAGATGAGGCGGAGCAGATCAGGGTTGAATCATCCACATATTGTATGAGTGTGGCATGTTGTGTAGAGCATTTGAGGTTATTTTTGAAAATAGAGAACAATAGCGGGCCCAGTATAGAGCCCTGTGGGACACCTATGGTGGCTGGAAGTTGTGTAGACAGAGTTCCTTTCCACTGGACTGATTGTTGCCTGTCAGACAAGTAGCTTCTGAACCAGGCTATAGTAGAGGAGGTGAAGGATAATGATGTTAGCGAGTCTAGTAGAATGGAGTGGGAGACCATATCAAATGCTTTTGAGAGGTCTAGGAAAATGGCTGATACATATTTGTTATCATTCTTGTGAAGGTTTATATAATTAGTGAAGGATAGAAGGGCTGTGGTAGTGCTGTGATGTGGATGGAAACCGTGTTGTCTGGTAGATAGTAGATTGTGTGTGTTAAGAAATGTCATTACTTGCAAGTAGATGCATTTCTCAAGAATTTTGGATAAGGGGCAAAGGATGGCAATAGGTCGGTAGTTGGAGAATTCATAAGAATTACCTCCTTTATGGAGAGGAATGATGTGAGATACTTTCCAGAGTTTGGGTATGTAGGATTCTAGTATGGAGCGGTTGTTAAGGATGGAGACAGGATATGATAGGGAGTCACTAGCCATTTTTAGGTATGCAGCAGGTATGTTATCAGCTGCTAGTGTGGTTGGCTTTAGTTTTAGGAGGAGTTTTTTGATAGTTGAGGTGGGCACTGGTGATAGGCTGAAAGAGGAGGTGATGTGGGATAGGTTAGGTTGTGACTGAGGTAGACTATTTTTGGTTATTTGACTGGACAGGGCTAAGATGGATTTAGTAAAATGGTTATTAAATTGAGAAGCTATATCTAGGGTATTGTTAGTAGAGATGGGTGCTGGGGTTGTGGTTTTGCCTGGCTTTAGTAGGGAGTTAATGGCATGCCAGAATTTTTGTGGACTATTTGAATATTTCCTTTGGGCGCTAAGAAAATTGTTTTGTTTGTTTATTTTGTATTCAGCCTTGGCCTTGTTTCTAAGCTGTTAATAGTATTGTCTGGAGCTAGGGGTTTTGTCACTTTTCCAGATATTCCAGGCTTTATCTCTAGCTTTTAGTAAGGCTCTGGTGTCCCTATTTAGCCAGGGTGCGTAGTTGGCTTTAACTCTGATCTTTCTGCTGGGAGCTAGACTGTTAAGGATGTTAGAGAAGGTAGTATTGAAGTAGTCTACTGCCTGGTCTAACCCGAGTGTCCGTAGTGGTTCCCAGTTGCAGTGGCTTAGGACAGTATTTAGGTATCATGGAGTAAGGTTACGGTCATCTCGTACAAATTTGTAGACTACCGGTTTGGGGTGATTGGAGTGTTTCTGGAGTAGGAAGGTGGGGAGATTATCACTTAAGACATCTGGGAGACAGCCTACTGTATAGTTTTGTTTGGGATAGTTGGTTAGTGTCCAGTCCAGTATGGATTATCTCTGTTTTCTCATCTATTCTAGTTGGTTCTTTAATTAGTTGAGAGAACCCATATAGATTGATATGAGTAGAGGGGCTGCTGGAGTTACAGTCTGCCCAGTCAGTGTTAAGGTCTCCTAGTATGGATTGTTTCCTGAGGTAGGTTTTCCTTTGTCCAGTGTAGGATGTCTTCTATTATGAGCGAGTTGTTGCCTGGAGGTATGTAGCAGCATATTATATTGATCTTCTTGGTGTTTCTTATGGACAGGACAGAAAATAGGACTTCAGCATTTTGAAAAGTGGGTGGTGTGGTGTGCAGGAGCTGGAGGTTAAGGGTGTTTTTAAAGAGAATGGCTACTCCTCCTCCTTTCCTGTTTGTTCTATCAGATCTAAGTGTATTATACCCTGGGGGAAGAAAGACTTCATCTTGGATACTGGGTGTAAGCCAGGTTTCTGTAATGGCGAGTATATCAGGGTTGTAGTGGGTCTGTTAACTTGTTGGTAATACTTCTTATGTTGAGATTTAGGATTAGCAGGTAAGATGTTTGTCTAGCTGAGAGGAGACCTGGATTTGGGTGAATGTCACCGGAGGTTAGCAGAGTTTGTAGGAGTGTCAGTATGTGTTTTTTAGTATTAATTGTTTGTGAGCTTGGTCTATGAGAGTTTTTCTTAGTGTGGTGTGATGGTGTATTTGTTGTTAGTGAGTAATATGTAGTTGTAAGATTTATGATTGTAGGGCAGATGTAGACGTCTGAGTGGGTTTGAGAGGGTGGGCTAGTGTGGGTAGTGTGATAATAGTTATGCAGCGGTAGCTCTGTTTGTAAGGAAGTTAGGAAGGTTAGCGATAGAGCTAGTGATAGGGATGTGAGTGTGGGTAACATGATACTACTTTGAGTGAGATGTACAACTAGGATTCCTGGTTGGTTGTGTGTGAGGGTAGAGTTGTGTTGTCTGGGAATGTGTGTTGGGAGTGGGATCAGTGTGGGATGTATCTGATTATATATATGTACACCAGTGTGTCAATACATTCCCTGTTCATATGCACTTACACATGCGTAATGATGTTTATAAGCTCCAACAGCATATTAATGCCTTATTCATTATAACACCGACACACTCCAGTCATCTTGTAATTGGTATGTCGTACTTTATACAGCGGACAGATGTCACTATATGTTCATGTACAGATTTCTGATGGTAATTGGAATGTGATAGTGTGATTCGTCCTGTCCCTCTTCTGCACATTCCATGTACTGTCAATGTTTGTATGGGCACATTCCTATTATTTATGTCAACAAATGGAATGCATGTGTTACAGAATTTGTACGTCAACATATATTGTTGTCTGCATGTGAGTATGCATATATACCTATTATGACCTAGCTGACCTCCACGGGGCGGTCCATTAGAACCAGCCCAGCCAATCCTGGCATGCTTGGATCCATAATTGCATACCCATAGTTCCCCCACCTGCCACTACTCTACAGCACTCATCCTTACTGTGGACGCAGGTGGATGCAGGTGGGATATGAACACACCCCTACACACTGCCCACTCTCCCCGTGTCGAGACATGTCGTACATTGTGTCATTTCATGTGTTACCAGGCTTGCACAACCTACTGTTCCGTGTACAACTACATCCTCGTCTTAACTGTGTTACACCCATCAACTGAAGGCGCCATATTTTTGGTGTCCTACAAGGGACGTCGCTATCCATGTTTAAAGTGTAGACCTTGTAGATCTCTTCCACTGGTAGTTTCCTGCCAGTGGTCTGGGAACCAGTGTTGTATTTACCTTTATTGTGTGTGTGTATGTCTCACCGGCCTAGCTGGGGTGGGTGGTAAGTAGACGTTTGTTGAGTGTACCTCCCACCAACATATGCCTGGTCTAAACATGTCACCCGTAACTGCTGTAACATAACCTAAATATATACATGTGTATTTCACTGTAACATATATATATATATATATATATATATATATATATATATATTTACATTAATATATACAGACATATCTGCATATGTATTCATACATGTATATTCATATCTTGCTGTTTTATATATATATATATATATATATATATATATATATATATATATATATATATATATATATATATATATATATATATATATATATATATATATATATATATATATGTGTGTGTGTATATATATATATATATATATATATATATATATATATATATATATATATATATATATATATCTACATCAGTATGTCAATACATTCCCCGCTCATACGCACTTACACATGTGTAATGATGTTTATAAGCTTCACCAGCATACTAGTGCCTTATTCATTATAACACCAACACACTCCAGTCATTTTGTAATCGGTATGTAGCACGTTATACAGCAGACAGATGTTGCTATATGTTCATGTAGGGATTACCGATGGTAATTGGAATGTGATAGTGTGAATCGACCCATCCCTCTTCTGCACAGCCTATTATTCCATGTACTGTCAATGTTTGTATGGGCACATTCCTATTATTTATGTCAACAAATGGAATGCATGTGTTACAGAATTTGTACGTCAACATATATTGTTGACTGCATGTGAGTATGCATATATACCTATTACGATCTAGCTGACCTCCACGGGGCGGTCCATTAGAACCGGCCCATCCAACCCTGGCATGCCTGGATCCATAATTGCATACCCATAGTTCCTCCACCCCACCCATGTTAAATTTACAGGTGTAACATCCATTATCCACTTGTTATCGCAGCCATGACACACCTTTACACATTTCCCTCTCCAGAGCTTTTGGGGCCCTACACACATTCTGTCCCACCTTGTGTATTCACAGGGTCTCCCGCCATGTATATTTGCACATACTTTCCTGGTGTAATGGAATACAGCCATTTGTGCTTTCCAATTTTTGGAGGTCCCAGCATGGGACTACATTCTGCCTGTGTGTAAAGTAGACCTAGCATTTCAACAATGTTACTTCCAGTGGTAATACCCTGCCTGTGGTGTGAGTAGCGGTGCTCTGCTCACTCCTGGGCAGCTTTTTATGACATATGCTATAAGCACTTTACAATACCAACATTGCTCTTGATTCCCTTCAAATCCGTTGTGTATGCTTTACTGTTACAACGTCCATTCTTTATATATATATATATATATATATATATATATATATATATATATATATATATATATTTCTCATGTATGTAGATATATATCTATATACACATATATGTGTGCGTGTGTGTATGTATATATATATATATGTATATATATATATGTGTGTATATATATATATATATACATATATATATATATATATATATATATATATATATATATGTTACATCTTTACATACAAACATACATTTCCTATGCTGGGAACCGCTTACACCCGCGCAGGCGCACTCGCCTATGCTTACTGTGCATTACATATGTTTACTGTCACTTATTTATGCTTATTTGTGCCTTATACATTATGACAATACCACTTTGATTGAAAGGAACTGGTTAATAGTCCCATGCGATACACACGTTCACCTTTACATGTTTAAATGTCGGCTTTACAGCAGAGCAACATTAATTCCACAAGGAAAATAATATGTGCTATTGTCGACCTTGAACCGTGAATGCCTTTTCATTAGGCAGATGCTCTAACCACTACACTATTGGTGTTCTGCCTCATTTATATGTATACTCATGGTGCATAGTTACCCGAACACATGCCTCATCACTTCACTTACACAGCAGGCATCCATTTACCTGTTGGGAAAAACACACTACTACACATGCGTCATTCCCTATTCCCTACTGCTCTGGACTCATGCCGCATGTTGACTCACTCCGAAGTTATTCAGACCTCTAGAGCCTATAGTCCTGGCACATACGTGTGTTCGATTGTCAGGGTGTTCATATGGTCTTCCGGGTTTAGGCTTGGGACCAGAACTGCCCTGTACCTAGTTGAAAGTCAGACTTAGCAAAGGGAGATCGTTCTTTCCACTTTTAGCATTCTACCTATGGCTGGGGATGCAGAGGTGTGCTCACCGATGGCCATCCTGATATATAACAGCACTAACTATTACAGGGATTTCTTATATTGTGACCATGTTCATTCTTCATATCTACACACACACACACATATATATATATATATATATATATATATATATATATATATATATATATATATATATATATATATATATATCTGTACATACACATGCATATACACCTACATGCTCATTTACATTTCCCATACCGTTGATTTACCACCACCTACCGTTACGCATATATGCTTGCATACCCGCTTACATCTCGGGTTGCCACCTTTTCATATGGCCAAAACGGAGCATTTTCGGGACACACATCAGAAGTTACAGGCCGACACATACCCACTGTCAGTACAAATGTTAGTACTTTACTTATTTTCCTAAATGAACATTTATTCTTGTAGCAGTTTGCATGCTTCACCTGTTTCTAGTAACTTTGAGTATTTTACATAAATAACTGTTTTATGCAACTGTTACATGATATATGGGACATATTTCCTAGTATCACAGGACATTTGCCATTCTATTATATTTGGTCTGGACACAACTAACAAAAAACGGACTGTCCCTCACAAGGTGGGACAGGTGGTAACCCTACTTATGTCTGCTTTACAGCGCCTTAAGCACCCTATATCCAACTGCCACTATGCGAATGTGTAAGGTATATATTCCTGATAATGCATGTGGGGAGACGTGCATCATGGTCAGGTGTTTAATCCCGGGTCGTAGGTTTTGCAGGAGCGGCTGGAGGCTGAGCAGTCTTGTGGACAGCTACTGCTCATACAACTTGTGTCCAGATGTATACAGGACTGGACATCGTGTTGTGACACCAAGTCTAATGTTTAGAACAGATGCATATCCCATGAGGGATATCCAAAAATTGTGGGGACCGATGACCATCTTTGCTTTATGGCTGTAAGGTAGGGTTATACATGCAAGGGATATATAGTTTGCAATCCTGAGAATGCTTAGGGTGAGACTGCCTACTAGATATGGGTAGGGGTCACTATGTGCAGATATGGCTGGTTTTGGTAGACGTTCAGGAAGGGGGGGTGGTGTGCTGTGAAGGGGATGATAGGTATTCAATTATGTATCCAGGTGTGTTGGGGTTGGATGGCTCAGTTCAGGCCAGACCATTATGTGGGTATGTGCCAGTAACGTTTCTGTACATATGTATTGCACATTTTAATGTTCACATGTTTGTGGGGTTGTATTGTGGATGTGCATATTTGTTCTTTGGTTATCTTCCTGATTCACACACTGCTCCCTCATAGACCTCCAGTTCACCAATTGTGCATCCAACCCAGTCTCCCACTGGCGATATATTACATTACCCGTCAACCCCACCCCCATATTCCACAATCAACATTCATCCCTTCTCTAGTTGATGGCCCATGGCACATTGCGTACATTACATATCTCTGGGACCAATATAGTTGTGAGGTCTGCACTAACATTTCAGATCAACCACATGCTGTACGTCATGCACATAGGTACTCGCAAATACTTATCTTTCATGACATGGTAGGTAGACCCGGGTAATACCCATTCATCTATGGGCCATCCTGGCAAGGACGTCTTGGACCGCGAATGGGCAGATATTGGGTGAATGCTCTGACCATTGGTAGGGTTGTCACCTTTTCATATGACCTGGATGGGACATTTTCATGGCACACATCTGAGTTTAAAGGCCAACACATACCCACGGTCATTACAAAGGATAGTACTTTAGTTTCATGCCTACATATAAGCTTTTAATGTTGCGATGGTGTAGTTGCTTATTCTGTTTTGTTTACTTGCTTATTCTGTTTCTTGTAACATATAGGTATTTTATATATGGACATACGTACTGTATGGGACTATTTCATAAAATATGGGACATAATTATGTCCTACTATCGCAGGATATTTCACATTTATTATGAATTTGGTATGGACACACCTGCCTAGAGGGGGACTGTACCTCACAATGTGGGACAGGTGGTAGCCCATACCACTGGGCTAGGCTTGGCAATTGGCAGCATGCTAACATGATGCGTTTCGCTTCCACTTGGTATAACTAGCAACACTACAATGGAATACGGGCACGGGGTTTTAAATATCTTTGTTCAAGGGATGGGGACTCAATATTCCGCTACGTGCCTTTGTGTTTACTTCTTATTGTGGTGTTCGCAAGTTGTCTTGTATGCTTTGCATACATTTCAGTATCCACGGACACTGACAGGAGTTATTACTATTGGAGGCAAGCTGTACTAGTCAGCATTTTAGGTTGCACATATGCAGCCAACATGATCACGCCTCCATGCAGCACTTGGACATGCCCCCTCCACTCGTACATGTTTCCTATGCACGTGGCCATTACAGCATCATGCCTTCATTAATATGCATGTGGTGCTGCTGCGCCATCTCTACGCCGCACGGTAGGCACAAGGTTAATGCTGTCCTTGCGCCAAGCTTCATGAATCCCAGGGTTTATTTAGTTTTTCCTGATTGGATTTTTGTGTCTGGATAAAAATATTGTGTTTGAGCAAGGTGTGACCTCAAGCCACAATGGTTAGCAGTGTCTCAAATTGATGCAAGCACATTATTAGCAAACTAGTTGCATAACATATTTCAAGGAGTGAATTTCACATCCTGCACACTGCAAAGTTTCTGTTGGTTTGTTTTTAAAATTAAAATTTTCTTAGAAAACTATCTTTAAAATTCCCTTATTACATAGTGTTTGCAACGGGGACAGTCTTCGGTGAACAAGTCGTATCAGGAACATCTGGATTCATCACAGGAATGGGAATATTCTCTGGAACTTCCTCTGGAACTGGAACACTGGCCAACTCACCCTGAGATAAAGAGACTTTCTCACAGGCTGTGTGCTGTGGTATAGGCTCAGAAACTGGCATCAAATGTTTCTAATTTCACCTAAACTCTGCTTCATGTGATTCCACAATGTACATTCTTGGCTCTGGGCAAATATTCTTCATGACTCCAATCCAATAATAACCTTTGGATGTTTGCATCCTTACCACTTCTCCTTCTCTTAATGGATTGAGCAGTTTGTTGGTCTTATTGTAGTAGCACTTCTGGGTTAAATGCTTTTTCATCAGATTGGTTTTCACTAACCTGTTGTTCTTAACACGTGGAACCAACAATTGACTACTGATTGATAATGTGGTTCTGGTTTGTCTCCACAGAAATTTCTGAGCAGGTGAACCAAGATGTTTATCACAAGGAATATTTCTGAGATTGAGAAGATTTAGGAAAACATCACTATTGTCTTGTTGGGCGGTGCAGTGGTGCAGCGGTTAATGTTATCACCTCACAGCAAGAGGTTCTCCGGTTCGATTCTCAGCTTGGGTGCCTTCTGTGTGGAGTTTGCATGTTCTCCCTGTGTTCGCATGGGTTTCCTCCATGTACTTCAGTTTCCTCCCACATTCCAAAGACATGCACCTGGAGCATTTCTCCCCGGGCCTCCACTGAAAACAGGCTCTGTGGAACCTAGTCGGACTTTCCCAGTCAATAAATAAAAATAAATAAAATTTTGACTTCTCTAGTAACTGATTTGCACTTTGAATTGCAAGTTCTGCCAAACCATTTGACTGCACATACTCTGGGTTCCTCATGACATGAGTAAAGTCCCACTCTTCAGTAAATCTTTTGAACTGTTGGCTTGTAAACTGCCTGCAATGAACATTGTTAGAAATAACTTTGTGCAGACTACCATGGACTGCAAAATGACACTTTGTCTTAGTAATGACAGTACTGGATGCTAGGTTAGGAAGCAGGTCAATCTCAAACCAATTGGAATATGAATCTACTAACACCAAATAATGTTGACCATTCCAGTCAAAAATGTCAGTGGCTACTGCTGACCAAGGTAGTTCAGGAATCTGGTTTAGCTGAAGTGGTTCTTTCTGTTGATGTGGCTTAGTACTATTACACATGGAACAAGATGAAAATACTCTCTCCATGTCTTGTGACAAAGAAGGTTAAAATACTAGACCTCTCACCCTTCTTTTGGTAGAGTCTGTTCCTGGGTGACTATGATGTAAGATAGAAATGTGCTCTTGTTGCAAGGACGTCAGAACAATTACTTTTGGACCTTTCATAATGATACCTTTGTCTGAAAATCTCATCTCTGTATGGAAAATAAGGTTGCACTTCTTGAGGTAAACTAGATTGCTTTGATGACCATCCTTGATTGATGAAGTGGTTGAGTCCTTGTAAAACTGGATCTGTGGCTGTGTGATCTCTCAGCTTATCAAAATGTGTGGAAGAAAAATGACTTACCTCCATGACTATAAAATCAAGGTTCTCATTCTCATGCTGTTCAGTGGTGCTTCTGGGTGATCTGGACAATGTATCAGCAAGATAAAGAAGTTTGCCTTTATTGTAGACAAGAGTGAAATTATACTTTTGCAGTCTCAATATCATACATTGCAATCTGGTTGGAGCTGTATGCATAGGCTTTCTCAAGGTAATGACTAGAAGTTGGTGGTCTGTTTTGATCTGGATAAGTCTACCATAAACATAATCATGGAACATTAAGCATGTAAACACAATTGCCCAAGGCTCTTTCTCGATCTCAGCATACTGCATTTCAGTTTGGATAAGAGTTCTCGATGCATAGGCAACAGGTTGACCCTCTTGAAGAATGACTGCACCAAGCCCAAATTTTGAAGCATCATATGAAAGAGTAAATGGTTTGTGAGCATTATAGTATCTGAGAGTTGGTGAACTAGCAATTCTCTGTTTCAGGACATCAAATGCTCTTTGTTGTTGCTCTAACCAAGACCAGTATACATCTTTACATGTCAGCTCTCTAAGCTGTGCTGCTAGTTGGGTCAAGTCTGGAATGAACTTGCCTAGATAGTTAACTATTCCAAGAAACCATTGCAGGCCTTGAACATTATCTGGAACTGGCATCTCCAGAACGACTGTTTGCTAAGAAGGATCTGGTCATAGGTCTGAAATGGTAAACAAATGAACAACATACGTCACTTCTTACAGCCTGAATTTTCATTTCTGTCGAATCAGCTTAAGAATCACTTGATATGCTCCTTCCAGAACTTTTCTGAGTTTTCTGTCATGCTCAACTTCACCATTACCTCCTACTAGTATGTTGTCTACTATAATAAAACAAGGATACCCAGAAAACATTTGCTCCATTGCACATTAAAAGACTTCACTTGAAGAATGTATCCCAAAAGGCATCCCCAAAAATCTGTACCTTTCAAACAGAGTACTGTATGCAGTGAGCAATGATGATTTCTTGTCAAGCTGAATTTGCCAAAATTAACTCTTTCCATGTGAGATAGAAAAAACAGTGGCATTCGACATCAGAGTCGCAACTTCTTCAACTGTCCACTTTGGATAATGAGGTCTCTTTAGTGCTTTATTCAAATCTCATGGATCAATACATATTCTGATGTCATCTGAGCTTTTCTTATGACCTAAGACCATGGAAGATACCCATTCTGTAGGTTCATCAACTGGACAAATCACACCTTGTCACACCATCTTATCTAGCTCAGCTTTGACTCTGTCCTGCATGGCTACTGGAACTCTTTGAGTTGCCCTGATAACTAGGCTGATATTTGGGTCTAACTTCATGGAGTACACAACTGGAAGCTTCCCTAGTTTTTCTTTGAAAAGATCAGCATAGGTGGAAAAATATACTGGGTGAAATTAGAGTAGTGGTCTTTTAATCTAACATGATGTACTTCTTTGTTAAGTGAAAGCAGTTCCATTTTCAGACTGTCTCTGAGCCCTAGTAATGACTGGATGTGCCTCTTGACCACACGAAATAACAAGTCGTAACACCTCCCAGCAGAGTAACACGAAAGCACTACTGAGTCTTCAGTCTGAATTTCTTCAACACCATAAGTAACAAGCTTTGCACACTTTGCAAAATTAAGCCTGTCACCATGATACACTCTAGTAAATGTTTCTGCTGACACAACATTGCACAATGAACCTGTGTCAACTTTGAGCTCTGTGGGTGTTCCATTTATCTAAACAGTACAAAATACTTCATTCGTTGCCCTTAAAACCACTGCATTGACTGTTTCATAAAACACTGACACACTATCTATATAAAGAGTAGGGTTGCAGCTTTCTAATTGATCAACCCATTTTTTGAAATGTTCCCTTTTATTAAGAAAATGTGTGCCCTTTGATTTACAAAACCATTTGAAATGATTCCACTTACTGCATTTGTGGCACTGCTGACCAAAAACTAAACATTTTTTTGCTTTTAGGTTCATGATCTATGAAAAATTAATTTTGATAGTGCTGCTGGAAACAAAGTCTGATTAAAACACAAAGTCTTGTTGATTGCTTACTGCTGAAATCAATGTCTGGTTATAACACAGGGTTTTACACAGCTGCACTTACAGTCTGTTTAAAGTATAGAGCCTTGCAAGCTATATGCTGATGAGAAAATATACTTTACAGCATAGTCCTATATTAACTTTAGCACAGTTTATAATATATATATATATATATATATATATATATATATATATATAAATATATATATATATATATATATATATATATATATATATATATATATTACTTTTATAACAGATATGTACAATGCTGTTACAGTTACAGCTTTAATGTTCAAGGTTTGCTTCTGAGTGCAAATATGAATGAAAACCTTGCATTCTCCAATTTACCTCAGAACCTGAGTTCTTACATTTCCTAACAGAACTTGATTTTACAGTCTTTATATAATGTTCTTGTCACATAATTTAGATCCTGTTTTTCTCTCAGTATCTGTTTTTTCTCAGTTCAGTAAGGAAGCATCTGTGGGGAAACATGTGATGTCTGTTTTAGACTTTTCTGGTGTTTTTCTGACAAACCATTTAATATTTACTTGTAAACACTTCTGCAGATTTTGTGAGAATGCACATATTTGCTTTTCATAATTGTTTTCCTGCTGAATCCATGAGAAGGCATGTCCATTAACAGAAGTCTGTAAGGAAGCATCTGTGAGGAAGTATGTCAAACTGTTCTGATGATGATTCTTTTTTGGAATTTCTTCTGGTACTGTGAGGAACCATGTCTATTAATAGATGTTCCTTTTTCAGAACACATACATAGTATGGGTGCCCATTTTACATTGCTAAGCTCTATTCCTATATTTAAGCAACATGTTTATTTGTCAGAGAACACGTATATGCTAAAAACAGAGAGGATGATGGCAATGCATTAGCTAGTCATGTGATGGGTCATAGCACGACAAATAAATTCAAGTTTAGAGCCTTGGAATTGATCAAAAAGACTGGTAGACTAGGGGATGTCAAAAAGTATACTGAAGAGCAAGAAAACAGTTGGATAATGAGCTTACAAGCACATAGAGAGCATGGTTTGAATGATAGAATAACACTTAAACCTTTCTTAGCTGCACGGCCTTGTGCACATTAGCCACTTTAATATCAAGATTACATTTTATAAGAACGGGTTAACTATAGTGTTTAGTATCTAATAATAGGAGATCAGTTATGTGTATATTATGACACTTGAGTATTATATGCCTATTTTTAGATGGATAATAGTTTTCTTAACACCTGATAATGTACTTTTAAGATAGCCATATGCTATTAGTTTATCTGCATGTATATCAGTTTATTTTTATGTATATTAGATATTCTAGTTCTATCTCTAGCTGATGAATTTAGGTAGATGACAGGTTATATAAGTGTTATATGCCATACATTTAATATACTATATATATATATATATATATATATATATATATATATATATATATATTTTTTTTTTAAATAACATTTTTAAATAATACATTCATATACATTTATGTTGCTATTTTATAATATAGTACTTTTTATATATATTAGTATTAAGTTTTGTTATTAGACTATGACATGATAGTATGTCTTTTATAGTATTTTTATAATTATTTGATAGTCTATATGAAATATAATAGCATGATATGATTTAAATAATATATATATAATATGCAGTAATCCATGTCTATATACATTTAATTGTCTAGCCTAAAAAAATTGTTGACATTAGACTATGTGACAGGTTAGAGTAGATTATGTTCTATATAGTATTTTAGGAACATTGAATTATGTTAGTTTATATTATGCAATTGAGTTTAGTTCACAGTTTTGTTTTATAAATATAATTTAATGCTTTATTAAATGGGTTCATATATATATATATATATATATATATAGATATATATGTTTTGGTATAGATTTTAAGAATTTTATAAAGTTTGATTATTTAATTGCTTCTTTGTGAGGTCACAATCATATTCTGTAAGGGATTGGATGATACAACCGCTTAGGTGTTATTTAATTCAGGTGAATGATGACTGTTGTGTTAAAGTTTGAGGAAACATTTTTAAAACGTGAAAGCGCTTACTAATTCATTTTGTGTTTTGTCTATATTAAATACCTTGAAACAAGCCATGGTGAGCCTCTTCTTTTGTTTCTTAGATTCATAGTGTTTGTTCTGAAGAGGCACTTCATCCAGGACTGGTTGGTTTTGGCTTTGGTTTTGTACAAAATGTTTATTTATGCTTTATTTTTCAGTGTATTTACAGCAGAATTCATTTTAATCTTTTATTCATTGTTCAGCACAGTCTAACTTTTTATTTTAAACCAGGGAGACAAATTCATCATTGTTTGGTCAATTATTTTCATTGTGACAATTGACACCAGTAACTTGAATAACTTTTGTTAAGCATACTTTAATACATATGAATAATATGCAACCAAGCATTATAACAACAATAATAGCAATTAAAAGCATGATGATTGTTCCTGTCCACGCTATAATCAAATGAGTAAACCATTTGCTCTAATCATCATTTCAGTTTTTTGTACTATGTTGTGACACTTGCACAATAACTTCTAAATGTGTTTTTGGAGACTCTGTTTTATCTGGAATAAATGTACAACATTAGTCTTCTATTAGGACACATGTACTCCCTTGGGACAATAGTATGTAATCTAACTCCATTTGCTTTTGTAAAACCATAATTTGTATGGCTGTCATTTTGACAGTAATGTCAGAGATTGCATTGAAAGTGGCATTTGCCAATACTTCAACTAGTTTGGATAGCTTTCTTAAATCCCAAATGGCTTTTGCTGCTCCATACCATGGGAAAATACCTGATCCAGAAATTGCATCATCTCCTAGGTCCATATCTTTCAACTTTAAGTAATCAAGATTTTGGTGATAAATATGTGATGTATCTAGGGTGTTTACTGGATTTTCTGGACATTCAAATGCAGGTGAAATGTGTCGTTTCTGTTTTGCATTTGTAATGCTTCCCTTTGGTACCTTTTTACATGATGCATTGCTGGTACTACTAACCCTATATAGCAGGCATCATCCCATCCCTTTGATAACCATTTATAAGCATATTTATCACAAATGTAATATAACCGGTCTGACAGGGCAATACTGCTATTTACTAATCTACCATTTACTTGTCCTATAGTAGGAGCTGAACCATGTACTACAGTAAAAATTTTATTTATTTTGTTTTGTCAATACGTAACTTTGGTTTTGCACTAATTTTTAATGTTTTGTAAGAAATGATGTACCGTTGTTTTTCTTAATAATAACTACCCTTGGCTGGTATTAAAATATGAAATCCATGATGGAATACACCTATTCTGGTACATGTTTATGAATGTTTACCATTGCAACTGTCTCAGTGCAATTACTGTCACCCACTGTGATAGTTCCATTTTGCTGAAAAGATGTAATTTCCTGTACTATAGCAGATAACTGTACCCTTGCTTTACATAGCTGTACATTTACATCTTGGTCTCCTGTTTCATTTATTAATACCCTCCAACTATTAGAAGTATCTAGTGGTATTGGCACCAGGGGCATGACCCCTGCTATTTTGGGTTTTAAACTACATACCCAGCATTCAGAAACATTCATACTATTTGCATATCAACATTGTCTTGCCAAAAACGTATTAAAAGATGGTGACCAGTCTTGTTCATTTTTCCACATATCTTTACTCTCTCTCTTGGGTAGCTTTACAGTTTGATTAATAAATTATAAATACAATTTAATACTAAGCAATACAATAATAATTAGCATGATAGCTATTATTGCTTTAAATAGAAATTCCATTGCTGAATCATTATGCTTCTGGGCATCCGAAACTGGATTTTTAAAAGGATGCACTTAAAACCATGTCACTTTCATTATGCTTTTTCTGTGTGGAACCTACAAGGGAATACACTTAGTCAGATTTACACTGCTCACTAGTTTTAACAACTTTTAACTGATCTTTATTTACCAACCTTGTTTTGTTTTTCTTGTTTCCATTAATTTTGTTCACTAATGGTCCAATTTGTTCCACTAATTTTAAAGGTCCTTGCTAATTGCTATCACATGGCTCTTCCATTTGGAACATTTTTACCAATACTTTTGTTGCACATGGACGCTTTTCTTCAAGTGGTAATATTGGCACCTTTTCCCATAGATGGAATGCTTGCTCCCTTGCATTATAGTCACATACCTCACTAAGTTGCTTTAACCATTGTTGATGTTTGCTGATTTTTAATATGGGTCTACCATTATGTATATCTGGATCAAATGGCAATTGTATGGGCATGCTGTAACCTGTCATTATGTTGTATGGGGAGATACCCATTTTGCTATTTGGTGTCGCTTGAATACCCATTAAAATGCCAGGCAGATAATGTACCCAACAATTGACCTTTTTCAGGCATGCCTATTTTAGACATTATTTTAACATCTGATTTGACATTCTACAATGTCATTGGATTGTGGATGGTATGACACATGAAACCTTTGCTGTATGCCTAACAAATTACACATTTGTTTAATGCGATCACTAACAAACTGTGGACTCATGGACACCCCCAATGACAAAAAATATTTTTCCATAAAACCTCTGCAGTTGCTTTTACTGTCATTGTTTTGTAGGAATTTCTTCTACTCATGTTGAGAAGACATCCACTACTACTAGTAGGTATGAGTAACCTCCCTTTGTTGTTGGCAAAGGACCTGCATAATCTATTTGAACTGCATACCATGGCCCATCCATTGGCTGCACCTGATATAAATGAGTCTTTTTTTCTTGTACAACCACTCATAACTTATCAGCTCCTACATGTCCGAGTATTTGGTGATTTAACTTGACCAAATGTCATGCCAAATGAAATGATACATATAGCAACTGTAGTCCCTTAGAAGTAGTGTATTCATAATACTCCTTTGGTGGTATTCCAGCTAGTCTGCACTGATCGGTTTCGTCTTTTAAGCCCTGTTGTGTTTGAATATTTACAAGAACTCCCTCTACTGACTCTTTGTCTAGTTCTTTTAAGGCACTAACTTCTACACTGGTGTACACATATTCTGGAAGTTCCTTTCTGTCTTATGCTGCTTGTTTTGCCAATGTGGCAGCTAACGCATTTAACCTGAAAGTTTCACTTGGTTTTTGATTTGGTTTTACTTTTAAAATGCTGTACTGTCCCTGCTGATTTGACATTGTTATAACTGTATGTATGTCTTTCAATACTTCAGCATGTCATAATAGTTTGCCTATGCTGTCCACAAATCCTCACCTTACCCAAGTCTCCATATGCAATCTTAAAGAATTTACTACATAAACACTGTCTGAGAAAATGTTAACAGGATTGTAATAATTTAGCACATGCAGTACTGCCTTCAGTTCATCTCTTTGAGCTGACATATGCCCTCGTAACTTGATCAGTTCTGGAAAACCCAGTTTTGGATTTTCCGGAACTATGGCAAATCCTGTCCAATATCTGCCTTTGTCCCAAAACTGTACTCTGTTCACAAAGATGGATATCTTAAAGTGGACAAAATCAGATGCTAAAAACTGTATGTCATGACATTATTTTTCTAAGCAGTTATGCTGTTTTCCTTCATATCACATGTGGTTTGACAAATAATATTTGTCCCCTGTCTGAATGGTGACAATTTTCATTGCAAAAAGTGCCATCCATTTTGCAAGAACTGCCTGACTAATACCATCTGTGATTTTATTAATTTCAAAATGTCTATCATAGCTTTTACTGCTTGGTGTGTTGTTATGCTGGAAAATACAGTCAAATACTCAGTTTGCTCAATACCCCACTAAATGGATAATAATTACTGTATACAGGGGTGATAACCCAATTCCACTGGAGTCATTTTCCTACTACAGAAAGTGAATAGATGTAATTTTTTTTCCATTCTGTTGTTGCCATTCCTGTAGTAGTACCACATATAATGATTTCTTCCCTGCTGCTGCTTGTAGCACAAATGGCAGCCTTGGTGTGGGTGCTTTTAATTCTGTAGTTTGTGCTAATTTTACTTTTTTGGGGGAAACTGCCTCATCCTCATGTGGTCCCCACTCTAAAAATGTGGAAGTCTTCTGTTCTTGTAACGTTTTGTATGGAGGAGCAGCCACAGCTGCAAAATCCTCTATAAATTTCCTATTGTAATTCATGATTCCCATGAGTTTATATAGATCTGCTGTAGTTAATGGCTTTTCCATTTGTGAAATCCCAGAATATATGTACACTCATAGGGCAAGGAGACCTTCCTAATGGCTTTATAATAATACCTAGAAAATTAACTTCTTGTTGCATAAACTGATATTTTTCACTTTTAACTTTAAACCCCGCCTGCTGTAGAGTAGGGAAAACTTTTTTAAGAAGCCGTACATGGTCTTCTTCTGTTTCAGACTGAATCAATATGCCACCAATGTAATGTAACACTGAATCATCCTTTTCCAAATGTTGCAGAATGAATCCTACTGTCTGGTGAAAAATAACTAGACTGTTTTGAAATCCCTAAGGTAACCTTGTCATGACATATTGCTATTTTTTAAATGTAAAGGCAAATCATGGCCAGTCTTTTTTATTGAGTGGTACTGCAAAAAAGCCATTTGCTAAATCTATTACTGTAAACCACCTGCTTTGTGGTTTAATATATGCTGCCAGCTCTTGAACTCCCAGAATCAAATGTGTTCTAGGAGTTATGTACTGATTAACCTTCTCTAAATCAATAACAAGATGGTGACTACCGTCTTTTTTCTTGACTGACCAGATTGGCGAATTTGTGGGACTGTTGTCTTTTTTTATGATTCCTTCCTTTTCCCATTCTGCAGTATATTTTTCCATATGTTCTTCTGCCTCCCTAGGAATGGGATACTGTTTTTCAAATAGTGATATATAATCCTGATCACTACCCAACCCTACTCGTATTTCTAGTTTTCCAGTCACTGGGACCCTTGAACCACAGGTTTGGGAATTGCTGTTGTAAATGCTGCGACACATCCTCACGGTCTGATTTTACATATCCTGTAGGCTTGTCATGTTTTTCAGGTAGAGAGATCGCAGAGCAACCTGCACTTTTTTCTCCATCTCCTTTTTTGCCTCCTATCCACAGGATACTATTCGGCAGATCAATTACTATGCCCAAAGGTCCTAGAATGTCCATACCAATAATGATAGTTGAGCGTGATGGATGCATTAAAAGTCTGTCCTTCCTGATGAAATTTTATGTCTACATCTGCTTACTTACTGCATAACATCCTGTGCCATTAAATGCTGAAATGCAAACCTTTTTTATAGTATTCATAGGTAACTGTCTGTTTGTGATGGGTACTGCTGCTCCTATGTCTAGTAAGACATTTTCCATAGTGACCCCTCTACCCAGATATCAATCAGTGATAGCCCGTCTCGACCCTTTTTAAAAGTATTCAGGAAAGATACCAGAGTAAAGGGGGCACACCCCTATTGTAAGGAGATCCACTTATCCTCACTTTTATTGTCAAATGCAATATGACACACTGAATGTTCTTGTTTGTCATTTTCCGCTGTGTCTGAGTGATATACATATTTAGATTTTTCAATATCTTTTCATAATTGTTGCCTAGCTATTTCTTCTCCCTGCTCGACCAAATATTTTGGATTTACAGGTGAGGCTGTTTGAAAGTCTATGGGACATACATCCCCTTTTTTAGTTCATAGATTTAGTTCATAGTTCATAGATTAATACTAGGCTAACTGCCCTTGTGAGCCATTTTAAACCTAGACAATTATCCCTTGTGAGACTCAAACTCTGCACCTTGTGTTTGTCAGGCAAACACCTTAAACATTAGGCCACCCTCCCAACCCTTCCTGTGTATTGTTGGCCCTTATAGCTGTCTTATAAGGTCTCTTGTTCTCTGTTTTAGAAATACACCCTGTTCTTCCTTCTTTTTATGCCAAACATTGTAATGATTACAATTTTGCTTAACATGCCCTATTTTCTTACAGAAAAAACATGTTGGTGCCTTTTGTTCATTACCTGTGTCTGATCCTGGTGCTACAGACACAGGAACAAGAGCCAGTGGTGCAGACACAGCTGTTTCTGCTGGTGGTTGGTCACACCACCATTGCCTTCCCCAGCTTTTTACCTCACCAATTACCTCAGATGGCTCACTACCCTCTAATGCAAAGAGACGGTATGAGTATAATGTCACATCATCGGCCATAGTCCATCCCCCATTAGTTTTGTATTAAATCAGTGAGGGATATTTGAATTGTCTTCATAAATGCATTTAATATCCCCTGGAACCTCCTTTACCTACTCTAAAAACAGTGTATTAACTGTGTCTGTATATCCTTTTGTTGCATGCCCTGTTCTGATCTTTGGTATATGGTTTGAAATGCTAGTTTAAAGTCCACAGCTTGCTACATTCATTTATCTGAGATGGTGATTTTGAAATTATCTAACAGCTTAACTATGAGAGGCTGCCCTTGTGTGTATGCCATGAGAACAGCAGTCAAAAGTGCTACTTTATCATCTAATTTATAGTCCTTTTGATTTAACTGGATGAAAGTTTTAAAACATTTGTGAATAAAAATCAAAAAACATCTGAGCAAGACATTTGTCTGTACATCAGATCCTGCTGTGTATGCTACCCATTCTTCAAATGCAAGCATGTTGTAAAATATGCTTTGTTTATCATTCCATTGTGGCAAATTTAGTAATAATCTGGATTGTGTATATAGATCTACAGTGGTTCCATGTTCTGTAACTTATACTGGGTTTGTGTTTTGCAGTTCTTCCATAAATTTGACTATTGAAATAGTTTTCTGTAAATCAGTCTCTGTTAGTTCAGCTAATTCATCCTCCTTACCTTGTAAATGCCATTTAAGGTCTGCAGTTTCTTTTTGTAATTCTATACAGGATTTATGATCATTTTTATTAGAATCTATGCACTTTGAACAGAGTTCTTGTATATCATTCCTGCTCCACTCCTAGCAAGCTTTCACCCTGGAAAATGTAGATATCTGTGCAGTTACTGAGACATGCTATATCCCTGGCAGTGCAGGGATATAATATCTTCCAAACATTCAGACTAGATACTGCACAGGAAAGGAAAAAAGGTGGGGGTGTCTCAGTTTACATCAAAAATGAGCACACTTGGATTGGGCTTCTTCACAACCAAATTAACATAGCAAAGTCCCACACCATATCCTTGCAAGCTGTAGGTCTCCCTCTATGACCCGGGAACGTCATAACACATGCTTAAATGTGCTGACACACTTTCTATGCAAGCCAACTCCATATTCATGGGTGACTTTAACTACCCGACTAAATATGACCCCAAATGTAGAAGCACCGAGATACCTAGACTTTGTAAGCACAAACATTCTGAACCAGCTATTCTGTATAACTACTAGGAGTGTTAACACACTCAAGATTGTCCTGACATGGAAGAATATTGCTGTCCCACAGAGTAATGTCCTCATTTATCAGTTCAGACCATAAAGCCATCTCCTTGAAGTAAAAATAAAATCCAGGATCCCCAGCTTTCCCTGGAACTTTTAGGAATAATTCTAAGGCAAATTTCTTAGTAAAATGTGTGACCCTAGAAACATTTCAAGCACCCATAAATCCTGAGAACATCACAGTGGCCTATGCAGAATTATTGTCAAAATCCCTGCCCAGTTATATTAATTGCACATCAGCACAGCTGTACCAGCCCAGAATAAGCACAGTTCAAACTCAAAAGCAAGCCACCAGTGGAATCCCTAAATCAATTGGTTGCACAACAAAAGAAAATCATAGCAAAGGTTAGCAAGTGCAATGCCTTTCAAGTTAAAGTAACTCAGGGGGTTAATCCTGTCTACCAAATCTGAGGTAAGAATAGCCTCCCAGACCAAGGGCAATCACAAGGCAATTTTTAGCTATGTCCTCAACCTCAAAAGCAATACATAATAATGTTTTAAACTAAAAGTAAGTGAAGCCAAATATATTGAGCTGGAAAACATAGAAAATCTGCCAGTTGACAAATTTAGCTCCAATTTTATACCCCCTTCACCACCAATCCCCCTCAGGAAATACACCCCATCTCTCCACCAGCCATCACTAGGAAACAGGTCCTCAATGCACTCTCCATGACCAAGCACAGTGCATCAGTGGGCCCTAATAATATATCAATATGCCCCCTTAATAACATTAAATATGACCTATTACTACAACTAGAATCACTATTTAACCATAGCCTTCAGATAGGCTTCATGCCAAGTGAATTGAGGCATGCAACTGTCAGCCTTCGGCACAAGGGTGGGCCATGTAAGGACCTGGGTAAATAAAAACCCATAAGTCTGACTAGTCTCATTTGCAAAGCCATGGCAAGAATTATCATGGAAGTGATAAACAATGATATAGGACACCTTCAGACATTTGATCCACCCAGCTTTATTTTGTCAGGAACAGGTCAGGGCTGGTCAACTTTGTGGACTTCTTCAAGAAGATTACCAAAACAATAAATGGTGCGTACTGTCTATCTTGACCTGTTCAAAGCAATCAACATAATACCCTGCATGGATATTTTAGACAAATTCATGAAATTAGGTATAGACTCCAATGTCCCCCACTCGATAGCACCTGGGTCAAAGATAGAACCCAAGATGCTAGGATAGGGAAATCTACCAGTCACTAGTGGTGTTCCTCGAGTTTTAGTGTTGGTGTTGCTCCTTTTTGGTATCTACTTCTCTGAACTCAAGGGGAACATCAAGAGACTCTGCGTGACCATATTTGCAGATGACTGCAAACTAGGTGAAGTCATAGAATGCCCCAAAGACACCAGTTCCCTCCTAGAAGGCCTGACACAAATTGATAACTGGTGTCAGAGCCATGGTCTAATACTCAAACCCAAGAAATGCATAATAGTATATTTTTGGAAGATGGCTATTTCTGGACACTACTACATTGATAATACACCCCTAAGAGTAGACTCAGTGTTTACAGATTTGTGAACACATGTTTACAGTAATCTGGCCTTTGACCATGATGCATCTACAGTAGTAAGGAAATCATTCTATGTTGCACAACTTATAAGTGTGGGTATGGTATCTAGGTCCAAGGATGCTGCTGTCCCTCTTTACTTGGCCCTTTTAAGACCAATCAGTGAGTATAGTGCCCCCTTCAGTAGGCCCCTTACCAAGCATATGCAACAACTGGAGTATCCACAGAGGTTCTTCACTAAAAGAATACAGGGAGTAAATATTTCAAATGTGGACTGCCTGAAAGGCCTATAGCTGTACATGGTCTCCTGCAGGCTGCTGCAATGTGATCTATACCTGGCCTACAAAGCATCATCTGATCACTTCGATGAACCTGTTGTACAACTGTAAAGTAAATAGCATCAGAATTACCTGATCTGGGGACATAATCATTGTATGCAACTTAACTATGACATTTTGGAGGGACAGATAAGTGTCTCAGAGACTAACCCTTTCTCTCAAGCTGGCTTCCTATCCATGTGAAGCAGAGTTCTGCAGTAACCCAATTCAAGCATAACTTGGACCAGTGGATATAAAATTGCAAATGTATCCTTAGTTTGGTATTTATGTCTCTGTTAGACAGGGGCAGCCTGTAAATGCTTAACCACTCATGCCCGAACCTAGATATACCCCTTAAAGTAACCCCAGGGTGTTAACATACGTCAAATGCATCTTGATAGCATGTCTAGGCTTCAAAAAATCCCCATAAATCATTGTTTTAGTAATTACCATGTGCCTCTAAACCTATTGCAGAATATGGGAGTTACCCTGCCTGTTGGATGGAAAGGAGTTCTTGAAATCATATAACTGGACTGTTTTAGTACTGCTTTGGTCTTTGAAATACTGTGCATAAAGAAATAATATAATGATGAACTGAAGTTTAGAACCTGATGGTAAACTGAACTGAAGAATCTGATTGTGAATTGGACTTTGGAACCCACTGAACAGATTGTAGTTTTGTTTTCTGTTTGCCCATTGTTTAGTGCAAGAAAGCTTGATTTTATTTTCTGTGTAAATAAGATTATTTTCTGAAAGCACTAGTAAGGTGTAGCAGATAGACAGATAAGTAGATCGATAATCATCTGTCTCCCTTTATTTTCAGAAAAAACTCTGTTGATGGGTATGCTGTATTTGCAGTCTGCCTTCATCACCAGAATTTTATCACCCCACGTATTATGTACTGAGCTGTTATATGTTGTAATATAGAATCAACAACAAAGCCCCTGAAAATCAGGGATATCTGGATAAAATCAGCAACACCTAAATAGTATCAGTCATGCATATCAATTGATGAGGTAGTTTGGGTTACTGAGAACATTAGGCATAGCTTAACATTACCTTACTATTCAAAATGCATGATAGCGTAAATGATATTGCCCCCAATCAAAACCTTTTCCTTACAACACAGAAAGCAAAGTATATTACAAAATCCAAAAATGATTTGTATGAAAAATTCTCTATATAATAAAAAATGCTTTGTATGAATGCTATGGTAACCACACTGCCAAAAGAATGAGTTCTCAGCATGTCAAAATAGGTACCATGTTAAAGCTGAATTCCTAGAGAGCATCTCCAACATCATTGTACAGAAACTGTCATAAAGATTACTCACAGACTCTGCAAGTTATCAATACAGCAAACACCAAATGACACCGAACAGAAAACTAATGAATTAGCACTATACAATGACTGTTACATTACAAAATGGAGGGCAGGAAGCCCAGAAGCTCCACTGACCCATAGTTGTGGTGGTTAAGGAAACAGATTAATAAACACAATGTCTGCAGTTTGAGGCATTAATGGGTTTAGTTTCATGTTTTGAAATCATGCAACTCCATATGAAATTATGATTGTGATTTATTTATTTACTCTTTCATAATTTATTTATTGCATTTTGTTTATAAAGATGGTCCAACAGGGTAAGCAGGCCCATTTTCTGTAGGGGACAAGGGAGAAACCTCCCATTATACAAACTGTGTAAAGTTACAAAAGGTTTACAAAGAAAACTTACTTAATTAAAAATAAAATATGGGGTGTTACAATCATGACAATGGGTAATACAAATCAGATGTTATGTATATATATATATATATATATATATATATATATATATATAAATTGCATTTTCACAGGAGTGTTTTACAGAGACAAACAACAATATATAGAGAGATTTGTATGCACTATTTACAGTATAACCTCAAAAGGAAGCAAGAGTATAGTTTATAAATTCATAGAGTGTTATAAGGCTAAACAGTCAGGGGGCCTTTCTAAGCTTTGCTAGGTTTTCCCACAAGAAAAAACATTGTGGGCCAGGCATTTATAAGCTACCTCTGTCCATAAAGGACATATTGCCAGGTCTGCTGTAAATTTCCTATTCCTCATGCAATGGTCTAGGTTGCACTTAAAATGGGTATTAGATGAAAGTGGTTTGCATGGATGGGAAGTCTGTTCCATAGGAGGAGCAGTCTCTGGGACACATAACTGTCTGTCAAGCATGTTCTTTTTAAGTCACAGACAAAAATTCAGGTCCCTAGACCTTGTATTTCTGGTACTCTTTGACTTATGAATATGCAAGAGATTCATAAGTGTGGGGTATGCAGATGCCTTGTAAGCCAGTCACAGATCACCCCTCGCCCCTCAGCAATCAACAAGATACTGAGTAGACAAAAAGGGCTTTAAGGTGCTCTACATAAGGTAGGTTTGTTATGCCTTGTATTCTTTTTGTAAGGAACCTCTGACATTGCTCTAGTTTCTGGATATGCCTGTTCAGATATATAAAGGTACATACAGAAGGGAGCACTATATTCTATAACTGGTCTGATAGGGGAGGAGTACAGTGGGATAATGACCTCTTTGGAGGTTTGAAGTAGCATAAGATAGATGATATATAGTGCAGGGTTGAAGACGGATAGCCTGCCTGGCTGTATAGTTGGAAAGAGGCATGAACAGAGCGGAGGAGGAGAGCAGATAAGAATAGGCAGTAATAGTAGTTTTTTAAGACACTCTGTGAGGCAGCAGCTACTCCAGCTCGAGAAAGGCATGTGCAATATCTGTGCAAATATCTGTCTAACACATTGTCAAAAATATCAAAAACAATGAAAACAGGAAGGGAAATGGATCCAAGGTTAGTCTATGGCAGAAATACCCTGCTAGGCCTTTGGTTTATGGGCTGGATGTGGAACTGGTTTACTGGGCTGCTTTCTCTAGGGGCATGTGGGGCATAACACACTCAGAGAGATAGAAATCTTGTCTAATCTTGATTCAGAGTGCTGTGTGCAAACAGATTCAATGTACATTACACCCAAAAGGAAGAGACAATGGAAGAGATATGAAAGATCTAGGAAAAGAGGATCTAGAGCTGGTATCAATCTCAGGCTGAAAAAATACACCTACAGACTGCACTCGTATTTGTCATTTTAGCAAATGTTCGATCCCTGAAAAACAAAATGGACTACCTAAGATTGGATCTAAACGTCTATAGAGATGTGAGGAACTGTTGTATGCTCATCTTTGCAGAAACCTGGAGATATCCAAGTATCAGCAACAGTACTGTACATGTGGATGGACTGTTATTATTTAGAGCAGACAGAACCCAGGCCCTTAGTGGCAAATCCAGGGAAGGTGGAGTTTGCATCTACATTAACAACAATTGGTGCTCAAATTGCAGGACAGTCTCAACCTACTGCTCTGAGAATATAGAGTTCATGACAGTAAAATGTAGACCTTTTTACATGCTGAGGGAATTCTCACCTATTATCATCTTAGCTGTATATATTCCTTCAAGTGCAAACACAAAAGAAGCACTGCCCACACAATACTAGTCAATCAGCGAAATGCAGAACAAAAACCCTGATTGTGTCTATATCATAGCTGATGACTTTAACCAGGCTAATCTGAAAACAATTCTACTGCACTACTACCAGCACATAGACTTTGCCACCAGAAGTGCCAACATACTAGATTGTCATTCAGGACAAAGCCCTGCCCACACCTTAATAATTCAGATCATCTATCCATTATGCTGACTCCAGCCTACAGACCATTACTAATCAGAGAGAAGCCATCCAAGAAGCAAATAAGAGTCTGGCCAGGAGGAGCACTCTCTGCACTTCAGGATTGCTTTAAATGCACAGACTGGAACACGTGCAAAGAAGCTGCCACTGCAGATCAGTACACCAACCTGGAAGAGGACACTTAGTAGTAGGATTCATATCAAAGTGAATGAATAACGTGACAGTCACCAAGAGCATCATCACATGTGCCAACGAGAAACCCTGGCTCACAAGTGAAGTGTATGAGATCCTGAGGGCATGCAACACAGCATTCATGTTGGGAGATAAGGAAGCCCTCAGGTCAGCCAGAGCAAACCTGGACAAGGGAATAAAAACAGCAAAAAGGGCATATGGTCAGAAGATCCAGAGTCACTTCAGAGACCTCAGAGACTCAAGGCAACTGTGGCAAGGCGTACAGTCCATCACAGATTTCAGGCCCACATCAGCACAGTACGAAGAGAATATTGACTTCCTCAACAAACTCAGCACCTTCTTTAACAGGTTTGAGGAAAGAAATAACTTGAAATGACTTGAAATAACTTAAGAAATGACTTCCTCAACAAACTCAACACCTTCTTTAACAGGTTTGAGGAAAGAAATAACACAACTCCAATGAAAGCCTTTACAAATCAAGTAGCTGAAGTAGTATGTCTCAACCCTACTGATGTTAGAAGAACTCTGAGCATGGTTAACCCAAGGAAGGCTGCTGAACCTGACAACATCGTGGGACAGGTGCTTAGAGAATGTGCTGATCAACTGACACATGTTCTTACAGATATCTGCAACATCTCATTAAGTCAGGCTATCATACCCAAATGCTTTAAAACTACAACTGTAATACCTATCCCAAATAAGTCCACACAGTCAGCCCTAAATGACTATCACCCCATAGCACTCACTTTGGTAGTAATGAAGTGCTTTGAGAGGTTGGTCAAGGACCATATAACACCCAGTCTCCCTGCATCCTTAGATCCACTCCAGTTTGCATATTGACCAATTTGCTCCACAGATGATGCTATTTCAATGGTGCTTCACTCATCCATGACCCACCTAGAAAACAAGAATTGTTATGTGCAAATGTTGTTTATAGATTTTAGCTCTGTCTTCAACACAGTGATCCCCTTACACCTGATAAAAAAACTTGACCAACTGGAAATAAGCACAACCAATGAAATAGGATGATGGACATTCTCAAAGACAGACCTCAGACAGTACAATTTGAAAGAGCACCTCTGAGAGCATCACTTTGAATATGGGGGTTCCTCAGGGCTGTGTACTAACTCCTCTGTTGTTCACCTTGTTGACTCAAAACAGCAAAGCCAAGTTCAACTCGAACCACATCCTCAAGTTTGCAGATGACACAACTGTTGTAGGTTTCGTCAGCAACAATGATGAGTCAGCCTATTGGTTAGTCAACTCATAGTCTGGTGAGACAACAACAACCTCACACTAAATGTGACCAAGACCAAAGAGATCATTGTCTACTTCAGAAAAAGGCATAAAACACACAATCCGCTAACAACCCACAATCAAATAACAGAGAGAGTGGAAATCACAAAATTCCTGGGGGTACATATCTCAGATGATCTAACATGGAGCATTAATACCACTTCCATTGTAAAGAAAGCACAGCAACACTGTCATTTCCTGCAAAATATGAGAAAGGCAAACCTCCCCTCTCCAGTCCTTACTGTCTTTTACAGAGGCATCATAGAGAGTATACTAACCAACAGTCTCACATCCTGGTACAGTAAATGTTCCACCTCAGACTAAAAGTCCCTACAGAAAGTGATTTAGGTAGTAGAGTAAATCACTGGAACCATGCACCCTGCCATCCAAGAAATACACCTGTTGCGATGTCTCAGCAGGACCAACAAAATAATCAGAGACACTAACCACCCTGCCCATCGACTTTTCACCTGCTCATTTTCTGGTAAATGCTACTGCAGTATGTGATGCAAAACAGCCAGATACAACAACAGCTTTTTCCCACAGGCCATCAGACTACTAAACTCATACTGCTAACTCCATACTATGCTGACCTCTGAACTCTGAAAAAGCTCTTGGAATTCCAACAGTAGTATCACATATTTTTGTGCAATAACTTTCTGTGCAATAATTCCACTGAGATTCTGTAAATTCATATTTTTGTGAAATAATCAAACATTGTAAAGCAATCCTAAAAGTGCAGTAATGATTACCACAAAAGTTATCCTTTTAGTGCAATCTTTATGTATACCAAAAACCATGAAAAAATGATTTTTTTAGATATTACAGTATCAGCGGTGGTGCAGTGGTAGCGTTGTTGCCTCACAGCAAGAGGTTCTCCCATTCGATTCTCGGCTGGAGTGCAGGGAGTGCCTTCTGTGTGGAGTCTGCATGTCCTCTCCGCGGTTGGGTGGGCGTTCGAAAGACATGTGTAAATGGGCGTGCCTTCGTTGAAAGTTGAACATCAAGCTGGCACCTCGGCGTTCGTGAAAATCTACTGTCAATCATTAGCGGACCGGAGTTCTGCTGTGGCAACTGCTAACCGGGAAAAGCCAAAAGACAACAACAACAATGGAGGGTATAATTGATGGTTATATAATAACTGAAAATTTATAGGTAATTTGAGCAGTGCAATTATATTTTGTACAGTCAAAGTTGTCACCCCCCCCCACATACCCTGAAATCTATACCATATGGGGAGGTTTTTAAAAATAAAAAGGTTATGCAGTGATGAAGGGGATTGCAAACAAGAATTGGAGAAAGCTATACGAATGTTTTATAAGACAGGATATGAAAAAGAAGTAATATGGGATTGTTTTGAGATATTATATAAACAACACAATATACTAGAGGAGTATATAAGGGAAGGAACAAAAAGGACAGAAAAAAGGGAAGGGGGTATGGGAACAAATATACCATATTCTCTGAGAGATTAATTGGTTTGGTAAAATATTTTTGGGGTGTCTTAGAGAAATGTAAAAAATTAGATTTTTTCAGTAAAGGTCAACCTCAAATTTCTTACATGAGAGGGAGAAGTATTAAAGATATTTTAGTACATGGTAGATTTAATATGCCCTTGGTGGAGATAAATGAATAGGTTGTATTAAAAGGACACTTCCTTGTGGGAAGTATTCATGCTGTCGTTTTATAGTCAATAGTTTTGTGAAAATTAATGGAAAAATGTTTCAGGTTAAAGGTAGTTATGGGTGCATATATGGTTTGAGATGTCCATGTAATATTTTGTATTGGAGAAAGCAAAAGAAGTTTTTCTGCAAGATTAAAGGAATACATTAGGGACATTAGAAAAGGTAGGGTGGAAAGCCCTATACTTCTGCATTTTCAAAAGATTCATAATGGTAATCCACAGGGTTTGCAAGCAACAATTTTAGGACAGATTAATAGAGAATGTATGATCGTATATGATATAAAAAGGAAGCTTTTAAAAAAAGAGTCAATTTTTATTTTGAAATTCAATAACTGATCCTAGAAGTCTTTATATTGAATGTAATTTGGAAATGTCTGTTATAATTCAATTACAATTATATTAATTATTGAATTAAGTCAACAAATGTCAAATAAATAAAAAAATAAAATAAATAAAGTAATTGGAAGTGGCACTGTGTATTTAAAAGGTTTATAAGATAATGAAATTATACTCTATAAAGGCTTGAGAGCCGAGTCCCTACAGAATACATTTTATTTCTGTTTGTTATTTTAATAAAGTATTTTAAGTGTTTGGAGGTTACTGGTCATCTGTTTTTTTTTTTTGTGTGTTTTTTTGGAGTTTCCTGCATTGGTGGTTGTGCATAAACAATTTTTATGTATAGTTAGTTAGGAATCCAAGACAATAATGTCTGTTGTGTCAATAGTAGCTGTTGTAATACAGCTTGTCTATATGTGAAAATGCCTCCACTGTAAGATGGAGTAATGAAATTGTGTTAATTGATGCACAAGTTGCATAATCCGAATGGCAATAAAGTTTACTTTGACTCTGATGAGAGGTTGGGGGTGTTGGGTGGAGGTGTTGAATGACTCTAGAGATGAGAGAGAAATAGGGGTTGGCGACAGATTCTAGAGAAATGAGAGAGACAGACAGAGATAGGTATTAGGGAGTGAACACTATCAGAGCCAAGAGGAATTTAGTTATTGTTTTAGTCATTCTTAAAGCTTGATATAATGCTGTATTGTCTTAGTGAGGTAGGCGTGGAGTTAGGACAGTTACATGAGCCTTCCAGCTGTATTGTGGGATTTGAAAGTGACTGGAAGTCTTTTTACCTGAGCAAATGCAACATTGTGGGACTAATGCTTGAGAATGTTTTATAGTGAAGGGCATGTTTGCAGTTTGTTTATTATTTTGTGAACAGTTTGAAGCTGAGTAAATGTACGGTCATTAGTTAGTTTGAGCCAATTATTCTGCTTTAGTGCTATGCAGTGGGGCATGCATTAAGACATGTTAGATGCAAATTTGGCTATTTTATTATAGCAAGCTTCTAGTTTATTTAGAAGGGTGGCTTGAAGGGTGGGTAATAAGGGTGATGTGTAGAAAAGGGAAAAGAGAAGGTAGGATGATGCTAAGGTTTTTATTGACGAGTCTGTGAGGTAGGGTTTGTTCCAGTAGAAGAAGCCCAGTGTTTGATGAGATTTCTTGATAGCCTGATTGATGTGCAAGTCAAATTTCAGGTTATTGTCTAGTATGACTCCTAGCAGTTATTGTTATAGTTCTATGGTGGTGTTTTTTGTTGAGGTAATGTTAAAGGATGTACTAGCTGTCTGAAGAGATCTGGGTGTGAATAGCATTAATTTTTGTTTTTTTGCCATTTAGTATTAACTGGTGAGCTATTAGCCATGATTCTATGGAAGCACAGTAGTCTTGAATCATTTGCTGAGGTAGTGGGAGGTTTGGGACTGGGCAGATGATGGGGACGTTGTTGGTGTATTGTACTATGGAGGCAGGTTTGCTGACTTTACGCATGTTGTTTGTGAGGATGTTGAAATGTACTGGGCCTAGAATTGAAGTTTCAGGTGCACAGACACTGACAAGAAGGAAGGGGAACAGTTCATAATTCCATTTTTATGGCCTGTTGTCTGTTGGAGAGATAGCTACACTACCAAGAGATGAATAAGATAGTGATAGCAAAGATAAGCTCATTGTGTAGAATTGGTGGGATGCTGAGTCAAATTTTTTTTACAAATCCAAGAAAAGGGGTGGTGCTAGGTCACTATGTTTTTTATTGTTATTTTATGTGGTAGTTGTGGTAGAAGTATGACACTTTTAATGTAGGTAACTGCTGAAAAACAATGTCACTAGATAACAGCTGATGGTAGCGCAGTGAATTCTCAGTTTTAGGTGCTGCTTATTTACTTATTTTCCTGTGTATTTTCTGCATCTTGTCTTTATTTTCATACGCATTTTCCACCTACTGTCTCTTGTTTCAGTCTTTGCCCTAACCATAATTTGCAGAGTTGGCGAGTAGTCTTTACAACAGCTTCTGCATGATGATGATAGAGTCACTCTAATGATTCAGCCATAATGTAGACAGACAAACAAATAATTTAGAGTCAAACAGAAAGAGGTAACTACTACTCAAGTACTGACAAGTCCCACTTAAAATAAACTTATAAAACCACAAAAATATTTTTTTTTAATTGTGCATTAGTATTGACTGTTATATTAATGCATTCAAGTTATTCTAAATGCTTCTTATTAAGCACTAATATGTCTAACCACAAACTAGACATCACTGGACCACATACCATGAAGGTCTTGGTTCATGATTTTCTTTAACAGCTTCCATGTCTCTTTTCCAGAACCCGTTTTTTGTGTGCATGACATAAGACGGTGTGTTTTTTATCCATAATTTGGACCAAATGAAGTAATTGTGAGTAACATAGACTGCAACCTAACTGCATTCATTTACCCCAAATTCCCCTGTTCTGAGTTTTTGAAGAAGCCTCTCAGTTATTGTCACACCTGGTTTAGACAGCCTTCTTTATACCTTTGCACAGGTATGACAGGTATAAATAACCCCTTCACACACAGTCTGTGTAATACATAGATCAGCTAAATGAATGACTAGCAAACGGTTTGTTTTTGAAAGGGTATTTGTGAGCAAAATGCTAACAAAACAATCTGTAGTCTGTATATTAAAAGATATATTAACAGGTAATACTGTATGTCTAATTAAGAAGTGTGGATGTGTTCATATAGAAACAATGAGAAGAAATACATTTAAACATTTACACATATGTATGGTAAGTTGTGCAACTGTGAGACGTCATCGCTGTTTCCAAAACTTGCAGGACAATGTTGTAGCTGCTGCTTGTGAGTTTCATTACATGCAGGCCTTGCAATGAATGATAATGAGGTAAAAGGTAATCTTAGAACATATAAGTGCAACTCACCTCCCCCAATTATCTGACTTGTCCTCTGACGCCCACATTCTTATTCAGGCAATGCTCACCAGTGTCTCTTTCTTTTGTGCCAATAGGTCAGGAGGATCTTTTATAACAGGAAGCAAGATCCATATTTTCCTCGATCGTCCGCAGGACTTAAGTTCAGTTTACTCTTCAAAGCATGTCCAGAGGTCAGCTTCATGTGTACTCTCCAGTTCATCTGGTGGAATTGGGCATCCTGAGGCAGTGTCACAACTGCCTCATGTATACAGACATCCCTCTCCTCTTACCTCTAGACACAAACACTTGTGAGAGATACAAATACACAGCCAGACTGGAGGCTAAGCACTCTCAACCCATGACTGTAACAGACAGTCAAGAGGATAAGGGACACACTTGCATCACACCACTTGTCACACATGAATCTACAAAACAAGCACCGGCAAAACATACGCATAAATACACAAAAACATATTCGGAGGCACTAAGTACCAATCTGAAAAAGAAACAGTGCCCTCCAAAGCAGACAAGCAAGCAACCTGCACCCCCAAACACAAGCCAGAAAACACATAATTCACCTCAGCAGTGTGCCTCACAACAGCCCTTAAGGCAAAACACCATACCTAGCACGCTAGTAATAGGAGACTCTATAGTAAGGCACACGGATGTTCCACTCACCAGGCTGAACAAGGAGAAGGTTACTGTCAGCTGCCTCTCGGGTGCTCGGATCTGCCACATAACACAGGCACTTAGGTCACTCCAGAACAAGTACAAGTATGATGCTGTCATTGTACATGTTGGTGTGAATGATCTAAGACGTACCTCCCTGGACTACATGAAAAGAGACATTGAGGGGCTCTCTGATCATGTTATCCAAGCTGGTATGACCCTGACCTTGAGTAGCATACTACCTTCACCTAGAATGATACCTCAATACAAAGACAAAATGATCAATTTCAACAATTGGCTAAGCTTCTGGTGTCATTCTAAGGGGATCCAGTGTCTGTCTGCCTGGGATGACATGATAGACAAGCCTCGCTGTTTTGCCAGAGATGGGTTGCACCTGTCACCCCTAGGTTTTCGAATACTGGCCAAGGATCATGCTGTCCCCATAGTGCCTTTTTTAGGCAAGGCTCAAAGGACAAACCAACCACCGTAACCAGCACAGGTAACCAAAAACTAAGGGTAATGCTACTCAATGCCAGAAGTCTCAACCACAAAATGCACACACTCGAGGTTCTCCTCAGCATGGAGAAAATCAATGTTTGTGCAGTGACGAAAACCTGGTTCAAGGCTCAAGAGAGCACCCCAGCACTTCCAGGTTACAATTCATATCATACCTTCCGGCCTCAGTTACCAGATCGCAGTACAAAGGGCGGAGGTGTATCCATATTCATCAAGGATACCCATATCTCCAGGTTAGTAGCGCAGCATGATGCCCCAGAGATCATCCATGTGCAACTATCAGCAGGCAAAACAACATTTCAAGTCATAGCCAGTTATAGATCGCCCACCATGTCCCAAGATGCTCACTCTGCATTCCTTGAGACATTGGAAAATATAAAGGTCCTACCCAATGCCATAATCTTGGGTGATTTCAACTACCCTGGTATAGACTGGGCGAACTACCAATGTTCCAACTCCTATGCTCAGCGATTCATAGAATTTATAAATTCAAATGCCCTTGAACAACTAGTATGTTCCCCCACTAGAGAGGACAACATATTGGATTTAATCATCACAAATATGGGCGCCCATTGTACCACACCCATTATCACCCCCTACTTGGTCAGATCCGACCACAAACTGATAACCCTGGACATCCTCACTCCTCCACCTCCCCCAATCAAAGAAACCATAGTCAAAACCCTTTCCAAAGCAAACTTCAAACTACTTGCATCCGAAGTAGAAAGCTTCACTATTCTCTTGCAGAAGGATAATGATATCCAGGCTGTGGAGTCCTACACCAAGGCACTTTATATGCATCTTCAGGATTGCATGGACCATGCTATCCCAAATAAGACCAAGACGCCTTCCTCAAGCAAGAAGAAACCAGTCTGGTGGACCCCGGCCATAAGCAAACTTTACAATAAAAGGAGGAGACTTATACAAAAAAAGGCCAAATCTCAAGTAGAAAAATCATCCCTGATCAGCATTAGTAAGAAACTGAGGGCCCTCATCAAGTCAACTAAAGCTAATTTTGAAAAGAAAGTTGCCAAGGATGCCAAGGATAACCATAAGGCCTTCTATGGCTACGTTAAAAACCTAAATGGCAATGCTCAAGTCTGTTCTGAGCTAGTACAAAATGGAACAAAATACACTGACCCTTCTGACATTGCCAACATCTTGGCTGACAGGTTCAGTGCAAATTCCCCCTCCCTCACCACCTACAAGGTCTATTACCATTCTAGGGGATTGTGCAAGTCCAATTTTTACTGATACGTTGGTTAACAAGGCTCTATCTAAAGCTAAAAACACTACCTCAATGGGACCATATGGTGTCCCAGGGTGTGTCATACGCGAGCTCCAAAAGGAATTAACCCCGCATTTTAATACCCTGTTCAGTCTCAGCCTCTCCACAGGATATGTGCCCATAGAATGGCGCACGGCAGTGGTGGTCCCACTACACAAGGGTGGGGCCACAACTGACCCTGGGAACTACCGACCAATAAGCCTGACCAGTCTGGTCTGTAAGGCTATGGAGCGAATCATTATGGAACTCATAAATGGAGAGATTGGGAACCTCCAGTCACTGGACCCCACACAGTTCGGCTTTGTCAAGGGCAGATCATGCCTCCTGAACCTGGTGGATTTCTTTGAGACAGTTACTCAGGCTATAGATAAGGGAAAGGAGGTACACACAGCTTACCTTGACCTTGCTAAAGCATTTGACACCATTCCCCATTCAGGTATTATTGATAAGCTCACCAGCCTGGGCATAAACCCTTACGTCACAAGATGGATTGCAAACTGGCTCTCAGACAGATCCCATAAAGTAAGAGTAGCGGGATCTATGTCTGAATCCAGACCAGTAATGAGTGGTGTGCCTCAGGGCTCTGTCCTGGGGCCCCTCCTGTTTGGCATATACTTCTCAGAAGTACAGGCAAGCACGAAAGGGCTGTGGCTGACTAAGTTTGTGGACGACTGCAAACTGGGTGCTATAATAGAGTCCCCGGCTGACATGGAGATCCTCCAGAAGGGCCTAAATGAAACTGATGCATGGTGTCAAAGCCATGGTCTCAAGCTAAATGCAAATAAATGCGTAGTAATCCCCTTTGGAAAAAACAGAGTACCCGCAAACTACAACATAGGAGGTAATCCCCTGAAATCTGAAGAAGAAATAAGGGATCTAGGGACCCAAGTAGATAGTCAGCTTTCCTTTGATAACCATGTTGCCAAAGTGGTTAGAAAATCCTTCTATGTGACCCATCTGATCAAGAAAGGGTTTGCATCAAGATCTAAGGATGTAACGGTGCCCCTCTACTCTTCCCTCATCAGACCCATTATTGAGTACAATGCACCAATTGGAATGTACCTGGCTGGACATCTCCAGCAGCTGGAGCGACCACAAAGGTACCTAACCAAGAGTATTACTGGCCTCAAACAGTTGCCCTATGCAGCACGACTGAAAAAGCTAAGACTGTTCTCTGTTGCATACCGCTTTCTCAGAGGCGATCTCTGTCTAACGTACAGAGCCATGTCCAACCCAGAATTGTTGAACATGCTCCATCTTAGCAAAACCAAATCCACTCGAGCTACACACTCTAGGGATATAAACCTCAACACAACAATGAATAGAACATGCTGGAGGGATAGATTCCCTTCGCAGAGACTTCCCTTACTATGGAACAGGGTCCCGATCTAAATAAGACAGAGCCCCTCACTATCACTCTTCAAGAGGAACCTTGATGAGTGGATGGGTAACAGAAAGTTCACACCAGGGATCACATCAATAGCACTACTAGATAGGGGCCAAGGGTACTAGCTGTTAGTACAAGGGTCTAGGGAACTACTAAAGGGGTGGTGAATAGCGCACAACGTGGCTGGGCTAATATATGCCTTCGGGCAGATAGCCCAGTACCAACCTATGAACCTATAAATGAAATGCAGACAATATCATATTAAAATAAACTCAGGTCTCTGGTAAAAAAATGAAAAATTGACAACATTACTATTGATATAAAAGCAATAACAGAAAACTGGTATTTATATAAGGTGTCTATGCAGATGACAAACCTCTCCTTCCTTTCTTTCTTTCTTTCTTTCTTTCTTTCTTTCTTTCTTTCTTTCTTTCTTTCTTTCTTTCTTTCTCTCTTTCGCTGTAACAAGACTATGGATGCGTAGCAATATTTTGATAGCAAGAAGCTTTTTCATAGTATGAGTTTTTCTGATATAAAAGCAACTACAGCAGTACATGAATACTGAGCTCTGGATTTTGGTTTTGTTATGGACTACAGACAGATTAAGGGGTATCAGACTGCCAATGAGAACTTCACCAAGGGAAGCAGTATTAAGAAGCAATGTAATCAATACAAAGTCACCAACAATGTAATGAATGGCCTGACTTGAAGATCAGACTTGACAGCCTGTCATTTTTAACTGATTAATATAATTGCTAGTGCTATGAGTGATTGTACTTCATTGTCTTTCCAGCTCTGGTCAGAACTATGAGTGCCATATATTTGTCCACCCACTGCAGGAAAATTATAAGCCTTATTGTGTACAGCATTACACAAATAAAAGCTGTACTGGAAAGAAGGAGGAAATTTGTGAAGTTCGTCTATCTGGTTGTGGCTGTTCGGGCCTGAAAGTAGTGGCAGTTGTGAGAGTCTGTGGTGTCAGAAGGAAGGTCAGAAGAAAGGACTGGGACTTGGATTTGGTTGTTGCTGGTGGGATAGTAATTTGATCCTGCAGGTAACAGTGGTTGTAAGGGTCTGTGGGTGTCAGAATGATGGTTGGAAGACAGGACTGGAACTTGCATGTTGCTGGTGATGGAGAGAGAGAGATGGCAGTGGTGTAGAGGAGTGATTGCTGTAGTCCATGGAATCGTGCTTGGTTTTTGAAGCTTCTGTGCCTTCAGTTGGCTTATACATTGTTGTTGTATATGTGTTTTTCATATTCTGTGTTACTGTGTTTCTGATGTTCATCGTGTTACCCTGCTGCAGTCATCACACTTGGGTTATCCTGTCGTGGTCCGGCATCGGTTGCTGTCGCCTCTTCCCTGACATCAGTGCGCCAGGGGTATATATAATGCAACTGACGCCATTTTCTTCAGTCTTTCTTGCCACGCAGTGCCCAAAGCAGAAGCAGTTCGCAAGTGCAGGTCGGCCAACTCCTGAGATTTTCGAATTCGAATTTCAGACTGAAGTCTTCTATAAAGCTAAGTACCCCGTTAGGGAAACTTTTCTTGCCTCAGACCGATGTCAGAAAAAGTTAACAATTGTATTTCTTGTGGGAAGCAAATACCTCATAAGGATTTTCATTCTTATTGCATACCTTGCCTAGGCCCAGACCACGACGTCACTACTTGTCGGTTTTGTGCTAGGTTTAATAAGCGTACTATTAAAAGACGCTTTGATTTCGCATGGCACTACTTCGGTAGGAAATTTAACTACGCCATGCCGTCAGAGCAACCGACTACCGGCGTGGACAAAAAATGCAAGGATAAGGACAGACAGCCCAGGCCTAAGCCAGATTCCGAGGCCTCGGCTGATCCGGTCTCCGGTTCTCCAGTCTTCAGTGAGGCTCTGACGCAGCCCCTGACTACCGCAGATCTGGAACCCGAGACCGCTACGGAACTTTTGGCGGAATGCACCAGGCCGACGCAGCCATTTAGTTCAGGCCCATCCGACGACATTGCTACAAAAGACGTCGGTGCTGCAGAAACGCCATCGGTTTCTGAAGGCATTTTCAGACCGACAACTGTCACCATTAAAACGTTTTCTAAGTCGAAGACTCCTACTAAATCTAAAAGGACTGCTCTTCAGTCTCCTGTTCAAGGCCCTATGCCTAAAAAGCAGATGCTCAAAATGGCTGAAGATTTGATTTCTCTAATCAGGGGTTCCCAGCCCCCTCCTGACAAAAGGCCTAGACAAGAGGAAGATTATGCATCCTCTGAGTAAGTGTCCATTTCTTCAGACTCCTCTGAGGACCAAGATTACTCCTTCTCCCCTTATGAAGATTCTGATGCTGAGGACTCTATTCCCTCAGCTTCTCCTCCTGAAGACTCCTTTGGGGAAACTTTACACACTATGAGGGAACATTTTTACTGGGAAGGTCAGGATTACTCTGACTCGAAGAAAAGGCTCAGAGATTTTCTTTTACTCCCCCAACACAGACCATTAGCCATCCCACCAGTTTTGGACATTGTGGATGATGTTTATTTAGAATCCAGTTTCAACCCAGACTCTCTACCTCCTGCTAAGCCTGACAGATACTACAGAGTGCCTGATTCCCACAAATTTCTTTACAAAAGCCCTGTAGCTGACCCAGAGACTATCTCCCAGGGTCCCAAGGGGGCTACCCAGTACCTTCTGAGAGAGATTCCAGAGCACTAGACAGGTGGGGGAAAAAGGTTTACACTTCAGCCACACTAGCTATGAGGGCACTGAATTGCCAATTTCACATGCTTAAGTATCAGCAATTCCTAATCTCTCAGTTAAAGCAAAGATTAACCACTCTCCCTCAACAATCTGAATTGAAAGAAGTACACGATCAGTTGCACGCCACTGAGCAGGTGGGCAAACATACCTTACAATGTGGGTTTGATTCTTTGGAGGCCTCCTGCAGAGCAGCTGTCACTGGGTCTGTTATACGCAGGCATGCTTGGTTAAAGGAACAAACTCTGCCTGATCATGTTAAAGCAAAACTTCTGGATGCTCCCTTACAGCAGGATGTTCTTTTTGGAGTTAAAGCAGAAGAAGTTTTAAAGAAAATGGAGGATAAGGCAAAATCTATGCAGACAGTCAAAGATTTCCTACAGTTACAACCCCCTCGCTTCAGCAGAAACTGGCCAACAAAAAATTGGTCCTTTACAGCTACTGACAGACCACAGAGGGGTAAATACAGATGCCCAAGGGGCAGAGGACAACCACAAGCCCAGTATAAACCTTGCCAATGGGGCACTACAACACAGAAGGGAGGAGAAGACAGGTCTCAATCCACCAGAAGGCAAACTCAATGACTTGCACCTCATCTGGCCAAGCAATACTCTCCTGGCAGCCCCCTTGGGGGGAAAACCCGCATTTTTTGCAGACCACTGGCACATTGTCACAAAGGACAAATGGGTCCTAGACATAATTTTATGAGGATACAGATTCCACTTTCACACCTTGCCAATGAAAAGAGGCATGCCAAGCCTGCCACAAAATCAATGGGCAGAGGCACAAAAACAAATTACAACTCTCATGGACATGAAAGCCATTCAACTGGTACCTACTCGAGAGCAAGGCCAAGGATTTTACTCAAGACTCTTTCTAGTGCCCAGAAAGGACAATGCCTGGAGACCAATTCTGGACCTTTCAATTCTAAACACTTACTTACAAGTACCCAAATTCAAGATGCTAACACCACAGCAGCTACTTCCCATGTTGGGCAAGGATACATGGCTAGTAACGTTGGACCTCAAGGAGGCATACCTGCATGTCCCTATCAGACAAAGTTGCAGAAGATACCTCCATTTCATTGCAGGTTCAACCCATTACCAATTCTCTGCACTGCCCTTTGGCTTATCTACTGCGCCCAGAGTCTTTACAAAATGCCTGGCACCAGTAATTGCATACTGCAGACAAAGAGGAATTCAAATATATCCATACCTGGATGACTGCCTCATCCAAGCAGAAAGCAAAAACATTCTCTTACATCATCTGGCCTTTGTAAAGCATCTACTAAACTGCCTGGGGTACACAGTAAACGAAAAGAAGTCAAAATTAGTACCCTCACAAATAATGACATTCCTGGGTGCCAGCTTGAATACAATGGCCCAGAAGACTTATCTTATGCCAGACAAACAACTACAACTGAATCAATATTTCAAGACAATTGCAACAAAGACCCAATTAACTGCAAGAAAAATTCTGCAGACCTTGGGCTTCATGGCATCTTGTATACTAATAATACCATTTGCAAAGCTGCATATGAGGAAATTACAGTGGTACCTAAAAAGCGTATGGTCTCAACACAGCCACAGCTTGGACACAATGATATCTCTCATTCCCTGCCTACAGCAGGAATTTCTATGGTGGTCACAGGCATGTCACCTCAACAAGGGTCAGCCTTTCACCTTGCCCCCAGCCAGGCAAACTATCACAACAGATGCTTCAGATTATGCCTGGGGGGCACACATGGCAGGACAATGCATTCAAGGCCTATGGACTGCAGATCAAAGAAATCTGCACATAAATCAAAAAGAGATGCTAGCTGTACAGAAAGCTCTGACAGCCTTCAAGGATCTATTACATCCAGGACAACTTGCAATAAAAACGGACAACACCACAGTAATGTGGTACATAAACAAACAAGGGGTACACATTCCTACCCTCTATGCAGGCAAGCAATGATCTTATGGAACACAGCTCTGGCATACCAAGTTCAGATACAAGCTTAATTCCTGCCAGGACAGAAAAACACATTGGCAGACGACCTCAGCAGAAACATCAAGGATCCCCACGAGTAGAAACTAGATCCACAGATATTTGCAATGATAACTCAAAAATGGGGCCTTCCAGACATAGACCTGTTTGCCAGTCCTCAAAACTATCAACTAACAAAATTTTGTACAAGGACATTTCACCATCAAGCTTGGAAAGTGGACGCACTCTCTTTCAGTTGGAAAAACCTGACAGTATATGCCTTCCCTCCATTGCCTCTCCTCAAAAAGGTTCTTCTGAAAGTCAAAAAGGAGAGACCACGAATGATTTTCATAGCCCCAGACTGGCCACGCCAGCACTGGTACCCGCTATTGAGAAATATGGCCCACAGCCCACCATGGATATTGCCTCAAATCCCCCATTTGCTCACGCAACAAAACAATCAGATTCTTCACAGCCAGCTCAAAACTTTAAATCTGGCTGCATGGCAAATCAACTAAACATCCAAACAGCTCCTCTTTCCCAAGCAGTTCTGGATGTTATTCTGGAAGCCAGAAGGCCAAGCACCAGGAAGGCTCATTCGGACAAATGGAAAAGGTTTTGTGCCTGGAACCAAGCTAAAGGCCAAGACACAATTCATCCTCACATGCCTCACATTCTACAGTATTTAGCTGAGATGTTGCATAAAGGACTTTCTTTTTCCTCCATTAAAATCCATGCTTCAGCTATTTCAGCTCACTACAACATGGATCCACCTTTATTTTCACATCCTCTTCTAAGGCAGTTCCTCAGAGGGGCAAAAAACATTAGACCACCCACCAGAGCTCCTACACCAACATGGGACCTCAGTTTTGTTCTGGAAAACCTAACGCTACCTCCCTTTGAACCAGCTTTCTCTGCAGATCTTCAGTTCCTATCATGGAAGACTGCCCTGCTCCTAGCAATAACTTCAGCTAGAAGAGTCTCAGAGCTACAGGCACTAATGGCAGTTGAACCTTTCCTCATTTTTCATCAAGACAGAGTTTCTCTATGAACTAATCCTTCCTTTATGCCTAAGGTGGTTTCCAGTGTGGCTTTAAATCAGACCATCCACTTACCCACCTTCTTCCCAAATCCACAGAACAAAGGTGAGAGACTCCTGCATTCCTTGGACATTCACAGGCAACTTTGTTACTACTTGGACAAAACTAAGGCTTTCAGAAAAACTGACCAACTCTTTGTATCCTATGCTACAGCTTCTCAAGGGAAGGCTATATCAAAGCAAATCATTTCTAAATGGATAGGTCATTGCATACGTTTCTGCTATACCCATCATGGGAAACCAGTCCCTGCTAACATTAGGTCCCATGCTACCAGAGCAACAGCTACCTCTACAGCCTTTCTCAGGGGGGTTCCAACCAAGGAGATTTTAGAAGCTGCAACTTGGAGTTCAGTACACACCTTTACCAAGCACTATCACTTGCCTCTTTACTCTAAGACCAAGGCAGGCTTCGCCACTGCAGTTCTGCAGGGCCTTATAGCCTCCACTAACCCTCTATGATACCTCCCCCCTTCCTTAGCTTTGGGATTCAACCCAAGTGTGATGACTGCAGCAGGGTAACACGATGAACATAGTACAGTTTTGTACCTACCATAAATGTAGATGTTCGAGTGTTCACCCTGCTGCAGTCCAGGTTACCCTCCCTCCATCCCCTCTGATCTACTGGCTAAATCTCTTCTATACCTTACTGATGTATTTGCTTATAGCTGAAGGGATTTTGTGTTTGTGCAGAGGTTACTCCATTTGGTTCTAAATTCTGACCACCTTTTTGGGGGGCACCTGACATCTGGGGTAAGAAAAACTGAAGAAAATGGCGTCAGTTGCATTATATATACCCCTGGCGCACTGACGTCAGGGAAGAGGCGACAGCAACCGACGCCGGACCAAGACTTTGGAATTCCGGCCGACTGCGGGACTGCCTGACAACAGGATAACCCAAGTGTGATGACTGCAGTAGGGTGAACACTCGAACATCTACATTTATGGTAGGTACAAAACTGTACTTTTGTGCATGAACTTGGAGAAACAAAATTTCATTCAGCTGTATACTTGTCAATAGTTGAATGACAATAAAGTTACTTTTGACTTTTGACATTGAAAAAACTTGAGATGAGACACTCACTGTTAATATTCTGATGTAGATAGCAACATACAGGGCTACAGCCATAGTAGCACATAACATGTACACACACAAAAAAGAAAATAAATATTATATGCACTGGTAGTCGGGAAGGGAAGCAAGTGAGTTTATCTAGGTGAATGGATGATTCCAGCTAAGGGAAAAATACTTTGTTGACATGCTAACAGATGATCCCAACTTTTTGTCAAGCTGGTCATGCATTTATGGTTTTGGAACAGTAAGCATGCAAACTGGAGTGCTAGGCCATGCTCTGATTTGCCATTTTAATCAGGGTATCTTGGCTAAATTAAGACACATTTTGATGACGCCCACAACAGTAAGCCTTTTACATCATAGTGCCTGTGTCGTCACTGCATCTCAGCATCATTCTCAATACAGACGCAAAAGGAAACAATCAACCACACACACACACACACACACACACACACACACACACACACACACACACACACACACACACAAAACGTAGAGATGAAATTCATTATAATAAAAAAAATATATATAAATTTAACAGTAAAAATAACTAGTACGTTCGTGGAAGTAAACGCCACACACCAAATAAAAATAAAACAAAGATAAACGAATATAACAAGTACTTCAGTGTGTGCGACCATGCAACTGAAAAATGAACTGAATCAACGAAAATATATTAAAAGAGACTTTAATGCGTGCACAAGGTTAGCGCTTTCACATAGCTTCTTCAGACCATTATACACCATATTAAAACCATGGCCTTAAATACTATTACTTTCATGATGTCATATTAGTCACAATGTATCAATTCTCATGTGAATTCCATAAAACAATATATAGCTCATTATGTTATATCTGTTAATAACTATTTAATGCTATAATAATATGAATAATAAACAACAATGCATAGATAAGTAGAATCAACGTGCTTTCAATATAGGTTTAAGGGACACCCTTTCTTTCAGGCCGTGCTTTTTATCAGCTCTAAGTCTTAGTATCCACTTCATTTCCCGCTTCTCTGTATTATTTCTTAGATTACCCTGCCTAATAATAGGTTCAATAGTATCTATAGCCATGAATCTAAAAACATGTTCACTATTATGTGCATGTACATGCTTAGCTAGAGCATTATTCAAGTATTGTGTTCTAATGGCATATAGATGCTCCCTTATCCTGGTTCTAAAGGTTCTGTTTGTTTTACCTATATAAAATGCGCTACAAACTTCACACTCAGCTAAATATACTAAGTTATTTGTATCACAGCTAGCAGTTACTCTAAAACTATTATAATAAATAAAATATATATAAATTTAACTTTACTTCATTAACATTTAAAAACATAAGGTGCAAATCTATCTTTTGTCTCAAATAATCACCCTATAACATTTAAAAGCTATAAAAAATAGCAACAATATTAAAGAAGGGTCAACAAATGTACCTCAGAAGTGCATTATAATGCCACTCATAAGACAATCAATTAAAAAACGACATAGGAAACCAATATGAAGTCTTATTTATTAAACAAATCAGCCAAGTATTATTTATCATCTTGCACTTAACTGAATGAAAAACACTAATCATGGCTTACGAATATAAGCTAGCATAAGCAGGATACATGTCATTTGGGGGGATCTGCTTTATGTTCCAAATGGCATATCAATAAACTATACCCATTGTACAACATATTTTATTTGCAACACAAAGCTGAGTGTTTGTATACGTACATAGGGATTTACTAAGCATGATGTTCAGGAGACCATCGTAAACTGTATCTCAATTTCCAAACTTCCCCAGAACATTGGTTAAGTAACTTGCTCAGCGTCACAATATAGGCAAGTAGAGGCTGAAGGAATCAAACTGTGGGCTACAAGAATCAACTCATTATTAGGTGATAGTCTTATTATTCTGTGTGGTGACAAACCAGAATGTGTGGAGTGTGAGTGTGTGTGTGTGTGTGTGTGTGTGTGTGTGTGTGTGTGTGTGTGTGTGAGTGTGTGTGTATAAACTAAGCACAGATGTGCATACATGCACACACACACACACACACACACACACACACACACACATATATATATATATATATATATATATATATATATATATATATAGGAAGAGAGACAGAGAGAGAGAGAGTTTACTCTGAATAGTGATTCACACTAACTCGACTATTCAGTATACCAAACCAAGTAAGTAAACTGAATCTTTGCCTATTCACTATATATTGAAAACTAAAGAAAGAATAAACACTCTTTTGCAGAGGGACAGGTCTCACCTATACCTTCAGCCCTCATTACATTAAATATATCGACTCCTGGACCACACAGAATTGGAAAAAAATGCCAACTCCCTCATCCCACTTTATGCAATGCCACAGAGAACACACGCTGCACCATAAACTATTGCTAGCAGTGTAAATAAATCTAACACAATGCTTCACTTATACTTTTAAGACTAAAATGAGATGCACGAGCAATACGTTACATGCATCAATGTAATAAACACTGATGTAATGCAAAATAGATGATTTTCAAGGAAATGTCACTCTCTCTCTAGAGATATATATATATATATAGATATATATATATATATATATATATATATATGTATATATATATATATATATATATATATATATATATATATATATATATACATATATATATATATATATATATATATATATATAGAGAGAGAGAGAGAGAGTGACAGAGAGACACAGAGAGAGAGAGAGATGCACATGTAGGTTCCATTCACTCTGTTGTGCATTTATTTGCACAACAGAATGAACTGTAGGGTCATTAAGTGTTCAGTGTTTTGATCATTTATTTTGTGGGATGTATGTTTTATTGTAACAGGTAATCGGGTCTTCTGTGTGTAATCGGGTCTTCTGTGTGTGTTTTAGGTTTAAGGTAAGGGTTAGATAAGATGATAGATTTAAATGCATATGTATTTGTGAGTACATAACATATGTGTGTCTGAGTCTATTTCATTTTGTGGTACTGTTACAGAAATATTTTTCTTAAAGTTAAGGTTAAGGGCAGGGAGAAAGGTAGGGTTAGGGATTAAGGTTAGAGACAGGGACAGAGTTAGCTTTAGGGTTAAGGTTAGGGGCAGTGACAGAGGTAGGGCTAGAGGTTAAGGTTAGGGACAGAGACAGAGGTAGGGTTAGGGGTTAAGGGTAGGGTCAGGGACAGAGATAGGATTAGGCGTTAAGGTTAGGGACAGGGACAGAGTTAGGGTTAGGGTTAAGGTTAGGGGCAGGGACAGAGTTAGGGTAAGGGTTAAGGTTAGGGGCAGGGACAGAGTTAGGGTTAGGGTTAAGGTTAGGGACAGGGAGAGAGCTAGGGTTAGGGATTAAGGTTAGGGACAGGAACAGAGGTAGGGTTAGGGTTTAACGTTAGGGACAGGAACAGAGGTAAGGTTAGGGGTTAAGTTTAGGGACAGGGACAGAGGTAGGGTAAGGGGTTAATGTTTAGTCACAGTGAGAGTGGTAGTGTTAGGAGTTAAAGGTAGGGTCAGGGACAGAGGTAGGGTTAGGGGTTAGGTTTAGGGACATGGACAGCGGTAGGGTTAGAGTTAAGGTTAAGGGCAGAGACAGAGGTAGGGTTAAGGGTCAAGATTAGGGGTAGGGACAGAGGTAGGGTAAGGGTAGCACACATTACTGAAGTGGTATACTGGAGCTTTGCTTCTAGGAATATGAGTGCATTATATTCTGCCATTTGGTGGGTGGGCTGTGTCAGCTGAAGGCTTTTATTTGCCTTGGGTTCTGAGGATACAGAAGATATGGAGAATGACTAGCAGTTGTGTGCACTAGGGACTGCCCTTCCAGCACTTCAGCAGGCTATAGTGGTTATGCAAGAGATATGTCGCAAGATGAACCTGTACTTTATATAATTTGTATTTAATCAGCTTGCTTCATACTGTGAGTATGATGTTGTAATGTACATTATCTGTATTTTTCACTCTACTAGCATTTTTTTGTAATATGTCAGCATCTTACTTAATATTATATGGTGTGTTTGCACTGTGCTACTGCTTGCTTGGCCCTGGTCAGGGCTGAACAGTGTCATTGAATCAAAATTTTTACCCAGCTGACAAACATCAGATTAATACAATGAAATAAATAATCCTCTCAAACTACCCATTTGGTAATTACTGACTGTTTCATGGGTGCCATCAGAGTGAAATTCTTCAAGTGTTGGTTACCTGATGCAAACATAGCAACAATCAGTGTTTTATAGAAAATCATTGCTGTTGTGATTTTTTAAGTGTGTGCCAGCACTGACTCCCTTCCTTTGGGAGATTTCTCCTTTCTTTAAGTACATATGACTGTGGAGTTGACATGTATATATTCAGGGGCAGGACTGACATGGGGGGAGTCCAGGGGACTTCCCCTAGCAAAACCACTTTAAGTTAATTTTTTTCACCCATCAATATTTTGGGCATTATTTTTTGTTTTTTGTGATGTTCACAGTTTTGATGTTTTGCAATCCATAGGAGAACCTGTTTCATGAAAAAGGAAAGCTTGTTGTTCAACATTAAAGGCAGAGATTAGACCCACATATCTTTTATTATTCAGCTAACATATCTGAATATTTTTTATTTTAAATCAAATTATTAAATGAATTTTGATATTAAAATGCGCAAACTGGGCCATTGTCCTTGATTGTTTTGACTAAAGACTTACTTCTTGAAGTAAAAGGTTAAAAGCTATGCAGAGCTAATGTTATTGATTGCATGTTTTTCTCAGTGGACACTTTATATCAGTTTAAACACTTTGACAGTCGATGTAGCCTTGTGGATAAACTATACTGTATCTAGGGAACAGTTAAAATAAGACCAGCAGTAAGTAATGATTTTACAGAGATTCACTCTGGAACTGACCTTTGGATATATATATATATATATATATATATATATATATATATATATATATATATATATATATATCATATGTACCTAAATGAACAGTTAAAAAAGCCCTTTTCATTAAAAATGGACACACAGATAATTCTATATAAGGAATTTTGAATTTTATCCTGCTGCGTACTTTACATTTTTTTTCTTCAGAAAGGATATACGCACAGTAAGGGCCATCACAGCAGTGTCCCATAATATCCTGCAGCATTATAGATTATCTGCACTCTTACTCGAGCTGACTGATAAAGAACCTAACACTCCAGAATGCTGAACATCAGGTGTTAACCAGCACTAAGAAGATTAGTTGTTTTGAAGATTAAGTCAGATATTTGGCAAAGAAGCATTCATTAATCAATTTCTCCAGACAATTACTTACTTTCTCAGAGATCAGAACTTTTAATTACAGGTAGATGAATGCTGAGAAAACAGAAGTAGTTATACTGCAGGGACAGAAATACAAATACGTGTTAACGTTATTGATTTCATGAATTGCTCAGTATATACGGAATATTAAAATAATCGTTCGCCTTCGTATGTTCCACTAGTAAGCATATGACAGATTTCCTGCTTGTACAGTTTTATATGTGCATAAATGCCAAATGATTTAATAATCATTTGTTTCTTAATAATACCATAAGTATACTGAAAATGCAACATTTTGGAAAGATTTGCTACTAGTGATTTCTAGTATTCTGGTGGACTATGTACTATTTGTCAATGACAAGAATTTCTCTATGATTCTTCCTTTTTTCCCCTCTTTTACAGTTCTAAAATGAATAACAAAAAGGTGTTCAAGAGCTTGACAGGGAGGGTGGCCTAATGGTTAAGGTGTTTGCCTTATAAACACAAGGTGCAGGTTTTGAGTCTCACAAGGGATAATTGGCTAGGCTTAAAATGGCTTGTAAAGACAGTTAGCTTAGTACTAATCTATGAACCTATGTAGAACTTAAATGATACAAGATGTTTTTAACCTAGATGTTGATCATAAGTATAAATAAAATATGGTAGCCAGCCTATGAGATTGTGTTTGTGTTTTAGAAAGAGCATAAGGGAAAATTATTTTCTAATGATTCAATTAATACTACTTAAAGTAATTTGAAAAAGAGGTCCTGATAACATTTTCTCAAAATACAATCTGTACTTTGCCAGAGTGCAGTAAAAACAAATATTAAATAGTATGCTTTTATTTTGGAGATCGCCATTTTGTCTATAGTGATATATTTCTATAGAGCAGCTTTGATTTTCTAAAACATTTGCTATACATTTACGAAATTAAATTTGCATATTGACATACTAAGTAGGATAATCCTGATTCATTAATTTATACATAAATCCTACTTCCTACCTGATCCTTAATTGGGCGGTACTTCCTGATACCGGGAATTTTGAAAGAGTATATATGAATGATTTTTTTAACTGTAGCACTCCATGTCATAAATGCACATATTTATTAAATTATTCATTCATAAGTGGTGTGTGTATAAACACACACACACACACACACACACACACACACACACACACACACACACACGCACACACACGCACACACACGCACACACACACACACACACACACACACACACTTTTTTTTATTTCTTTTCACATGAGGATGCTTGAGTTAGTCCTTGACAGACCCTTTACAGCTATAGTCAAGGATACAGCAGCAATGACACGTTCAAAATATATGAAATAATTTCTCCAAATCTTTTGGGTTTCTAATACCACAACAGGAATGTCCCCAATTCCTAAGTCAAAGTATGATTAATGTTTATGAAATTCTTATGCAGTTACATGAATCTGTAACATATCTAAATATGATTGTAGATTCTTTTTTATAAGACCCATTGCTCCTACCACTATTGGAACTATCTGGGTGTCTTTCTTCCACATTGCTCTCATTTCTGTCTAAAAATCCTGATATTTTATGTTTTTTTGTCTCCCTGTACGCAAGACACTGTAGTCACGTGGTGTAGCGATTTCAATGACCAATGCTACTTTTGTCTTCTTTTCATGGACCACTGTATCTAGTTTTCTTGCATCTATCATTTGAACTGTTTGGAATGGGTAATCCCATGTGATGTAGACTTCATTATTTTCTATGAGGCTTTGTGGCTCATGTTTCCAGTGTTTTTCAGCAACATCAGTATTATAATATTTGCACAATCCCCAGTGGAATGGTCTTACCACATTATTATGCCTTTCAATATACAGTCCTTCTGCCACTAGTATGTCACAACCAGCAACAAGGTGAGCAACTGTCTCCAATTCTGTTTTACAAAACCTACATTTGTCTGTTTCTCCCACGTTTAATGGACTTTGTAAACCAATGTGTATGTAGTCGTAGTCCACTATCTTGGCCCGCCAATATTAACCTTTCATCCTTTGCTTTGAATTCGCCTCTCCTTAAGCATTCCTGCATTCAATCCTGATCAACATGAGGTTGCTACAGGAGTTTTCTATACTTCCAACTATATTTATGCATTTTCCACATTTCTTGCCTTTGCGTCTGATCCTTCACCTTATATTCTTTCTTTTGTTTTTTGGCACATTCAATTGCTGCCTGACTTTTATCTACTTCTGGTTTGATTTCCATTCCCACTTGATGCCAATATGCTTCTGATAGACTAAGAAGTTATCTTAGGTTTTTTCTACTCATGTTTCAAAACTTTCACTATGTTTGGGTCTTGTGAAGTCAGCAGATATGTATGCAGTCATACGATTGCAGATCTATACATGTAATCAATTTCAAGGAGGCCCATACCTCTGTCAGAATGGGAAATATATAATCGTATATGGGGAATATATGTGAACTGTTTAGAGTTTTCATTCGATCAAAAGATTTTCAGACAACTTGTAACTGAACGAAATTGTGAAAAAAAAATGGTAAGTAAATGAAGATTACACACCCACAGTGACCAAAGGTCAGGGCTGGACACTAGATGTTTTAGCTGTGAAACTGATACCTTAATCTCTGCATCACTGGACTGAATATGTTATATGTAAGTAGCATTTAATCAATGGAAGAATTATGAAATTGCTGCATTATAGGTTCTTAATTTAGCATTCCAGTATTGTCTCTGCACTATGATAATTAAGCTTATCACATACTGATGTGCTCCTTTGCAGTTCTGTTTATTAGCATTATGAAAATATATTAATTGCATTATTAAGTCATTAAGGATAATGACATAGCTTCATGTGTTATCTAGTTATAGACATTTCAAAAAAAATCTAGTGAAACATAAAGCTGTGGACAAATTCACAAATGTATCTAAATTCACATTCATTTTCTGATTAATTTTGTAATAATATTGTTGTAATTCTGCCTGCAGTCATGGCCTGCTGAAGATATATTTATTTATTCATTGTTTACTGTGCTAAGTCGTGATGCATCTGAAAAGGGAAGGCCTTTCAGAAACAAGCTAGTCTAAAATCAGCATGTCATCTTCTACATATGGTAAGGACTGAAGGAGAAAAAGATAAGCAAGAGAAAGGCATTGAGAATGATAGTTACATAGGGAGTCAGAAAGAGAAGAATTTATGCTTTTATTTCACTTTAAGCATTTTGTCCCATTTGTATATCACAATATGAGTTAAATTTTGCAATTTAATACACATAAAAATCTTAAGTGAGTCCAGAGTCTTTCTTTTTCATCTGACTTTTCACAGATTGTCATTTTGTTTATTCTTAGAAATAATTATTCTGTGTGTTTGATTTTTATAACAACTTTAGAGAAACTTAATTCTGAACTTGCTTCTGTCCTTATAAACTATGTTCTGCACTTTCAGATTGTCTGTTAGTTATACCATCCTCTTTCTAGTCTTACCTCTCTGTTTTACATTAGCAATATTATGTATTCTCCTTGTGTCAACATATCTTAGCGCATATTTCTATTCTTTTCTGTGGTCACTCCCCTCCACCGTCACACTTGCCACGACAGATCTATACTCCAGTCTTCTTACTTTCTTGACTGTTTTCAGAACTCTTTCCATCAGATTAAAATCTACCTGTGATACTATCACAAGTTACATGTTCAACCTATACCATCCTTATTTATTTATTTATTTTATTCTATTTTATTTTCCATTTGTTTACTGGGTTAGTCCGACTGGACACAAGGTGACCGTTTTCAGCGGAGGCTCGGGTGAAAAGCTCCAAATACATAGTAAAAAATAAACAAAAAAAAAATTATATAAACATAGCTATTTTGTACAGAGAGCATAGAATATGTAAAATTAATAAAAATCAGAGTTTTACAATTGATGCAGCATACAGTGGTTAGAATATAGGGAAACAATTAAACAAGATATTATACAGCAAATATAGAATTGCTTGAACATAAATTCAAAAAGAAGTTTCCATAGACAAATAGTATCATAAACTAGAAATCATAACTATAAAGGTGGCCAAAACACCTGCTTCACAGTACTATGCACTAAGTGAAACTACACAGAACACCTGTGATCTGGGGATGTTGAAAGTCAGGAACAGGTGAAATTAGTCTGGTTCTGTACAGGAAAATATGCAAGTTTTGAATAATCTTTTAGTAGGGATTTGAAAGTATGTTTACTAGTGAGACATCTAATGTCAGGGGGTAGACAGTTCCAAGCCTTAGCAACTGCATAGGAATAAAGAGAATGCCCTGAACTATGTAAGCAATTGGTAACAGTCTGTTGGGTGGTACTAGAGGATCTTAGTTGACGTACAGTATTATGGAAGGTGAGCAAACCAGAGAGGGCAGGTATTTTATTTGGTTGGTATAGCAGTTGATGGTCCAGGAGAAGCTGACTGTATTTTAGTAGGTTAGGGAGTTTTAACCATCCTAGTTGTCTTAGGGAGAGGCAGTGATGAGAACAAAACTTAGCATTGGTTGCAAATTTTGAGATTTTATTGTAGCAGGTAGATAGTTTTAGAAGGTCAGATTTGTTTAGGTTAGTTAGAACTGGGGAAGCATATAATAAGGTGGAGAGTAGATGGGTACGAGAGACAGTGATCCGGGATTCCTGTGTGAGGAAGCTCTTGCAGCAGTAGAGTGAACCTAGTTTTTTATGAACTTTGGCAATTGTTAGTGCTATATGTTTGTCAAATTTTAGGTTTTGGTCAATAGTTACACCTAGTAGCATGGCTTGGGTTATTGGTGTGATAAGTGTATTGTTGGAGGATGTTATTGAGAATGGAGAGGTAGGGGTGAAAATTTTGGATGGGTGGAAGATCATGAGTTGGGTGTTAGATGGGTTTATTATGAGTTGGGAGGAATTTAGCCATTTTTCTACAGTAGTGAAGGCTTCCTGGGTTTCATCTTGGAGTAATTGTGGAGAGTGGACTGAGCAAATAAGGGTGATGTCATCAGCATACTGTACTATATTAGTTTATTGGGCAGCCAAGGGGAGGTTGTTGGTAAAGATAGAAAATAGTAAGGGACCAAGAATGGATCCTTGTGGAAAACCTTGTGCCACTGGGAGGAGAGGGGAGAGGGAGTTATGCCATTTAACAGCTTGTTGCCGGAGGGACAGATAATTTTTAAACCACAGTAGAGAGCAGTTATCCAGATTGAGCTCAGAGAGAGTCGAGAGTAATTTGCAGTGGGATACCATGTCAAATGCCTTTGACAGGTCTAGGAAGACAACAGATACGAAGTTACCATGATTTCTTTGTTGGTTGATGTGGTCAGTAGAGGATATAAAGGCAGAAGTGGTACCATGATTTGGCAGAAATCCATGTTGGGAATTTGCGCAGGTTATATTGAAGAAGTTGATTCAGTAGTTGGGTGTGTATACATTTTTCCAAGATTTTTGATAGATGAGATAGTATCGCTATGGGACTATAATTATTAAGTTCTGTTGAGGATCCACCTTTGTGTAGGGGAACAATGTAAGAGATTTTCCAGATAGAGGGGACAGTGTGTTCAGCTATGGATCTATTGATGAGTATGGAAATAGGGTAGGTGATGGCAGAGGCGGCAATCCTGAGGTAATCAGTGGGGAATTTATCAGCAGTGAGAGTGGTGGATTTCAATTTGGCAAGGTGTTTATGAATTAGGTCAGTTGGAATGGGTTTGAGAGAGAATTGGGTGTTGGTCTTAGGGTGACAGTTTTGTATTTTGGGTGTGTTTGTAGTAGTAGTGGGGAAATTTTTGAATAACATTTGGATGGAGGAAGTGAAGTAGTCATTAAACTGGGTGGCAATATCATTGTTTTCACCCTCAGTGTTAGGGTTTGGGGAGGTGATTTTGCCTAGTTTGAGAATGTGGTTGATTGCGGATCAGAATTTTTGTGGATTGTTGTAATGAGTTTTTTGTATCTGGATATAATAACTTTTTTGCATTATGTATTTTTTTTTTTTTTGCTTTGTTTCTGAGCTCTAGGCAGTATTGTTGATTTGTACTTGTTTTGTTGGTACACCAGGTTTCCCAAGCTATGTCTCATTGTTTGAGAAGGGTTCTTGTGTCCTTTGAGATCCAGGGGGCTGGGTTGGTTTTAGTATTAATTATACGTTGTGGGGCCATAAGATTAAGGATACCCAAGAAGGTAGTATTAAAGTACTCCATGGCTTCCTCTAATGGTAGAGTTTTAAGAGGTGACCAATTTATTTTTTTAAGGTGTTGATGAATTGGTCTGATAGGAAATTTTTGGAATGGATAGAAAGTAGGATGGGGGTTTTATGGGTTTTGTGTGCTGTCCTAGTATGAATGTGTGTAGGTGATCACTGAGGGAGTCAGATAATGTACCAGATATATTGGCAGATGAAGGCTTGTTGGTTAGGATCCAGTCTAATATGGATTATTTTTTGGTGGATTTGTCTATACAATTGGGTATTTGGATAAGCTGTATGAAGTTACATAGGTTTAAGTGGTACTTCAGGGGGGATACCATGATAAAGGCCCAATCAGTGTTGAAGTCCCCCAGGATAAGTGTCTCCTGAGGGAAGCTGGTGGAAGTCCAATGTAAAATGGACTCTAGAGTGGCAGTATTGTTGCCTGGTGGTAAGTCGACACCTATAATGTTGAGTTGTTTCTGCTAGTTTAATTTTACATTTGCAAACAGGGTTTCTGCATAGCCGAAAGTGGAAATATCTTTACGTATTTGTTGGAGAGTAAGGTTGTGCCTGTAAAGTAGGGCAATGCCCCCTCCTCTTTTAGCTATTCAATCACATCTAAGGATGTTGTAGCCAGAAGGGGCTATGGTGGTATCTCTGATGTGGGGCTTGAGCCAAGTCTCAGTTAGGAGTACAATGTCAGGGTTATAGAAAGATATAGAGACATGTAACTCTTCAGTTTTATTCATGATGCTGCGAATGTTTATACTGAATATTAAGAGGTCAGAGGGTTTTTGCTTGCAAGGAATATTAGATCCATGTAGGTTTGTAGCAGTAGGTATAGTAGTAGAGGGGCCTGGGTTAGGGTCGATGTCACCACTGAGTGCAAGTTGATTAGTAGCAGTGTTCAATGTTTGTAGGTAATTGGTGATCGTATGGTGTATAAGTAAAAAGGGTAGTTTTTTTTATATTTAGTTTCTTTGTAGGTGAGCTTGGTGAGATCAAAGGGAGTTTGGTTGAAGATGGTAGATGAAATATATATGCGATTATGGTGGTGAGTGTTTGAATAGGTTAGTGTGGGGGAGTTTAGGTGATTGTGGTTAGTGATAGTGGAGTGGTAAGAAGTTAGATGGTAGCCTAGGGAGAGGGAACTGCTAAGAAAATAGAAGGTACAAGCATGATCAGAACTGAATGAGGTGGTGGTAGTATATGTGGAGTTAAGTTATCTGGTTTGGGAGTTATTAGAGAAAGAAAGGATAGTGTGACGTGGCAGAGCACCACAGAACAAATTAATAAGCAGGTGGTGAAAGGAAACACAGGGGAATGGTTGGAGCATGATGCAATAGTTTGGTGGGAGGTATTAGGGAAGTCTGGTGGTTGTGGTTATAAATAACTTGGGGTATAGTCAGAGTGGGTGGGATAAGGGGGCAGGGTGGGGAGTGAAGTGAGCCTGAGCAATAGAGAGGGCAAATGTAGCAGGCTGAATCCCACTCCACAAGGTAAGGAACTCAGCAAAGAACTGAAACAGTGAACTAGAGCAGGTAAGGTACTGGTTAAAGTGCGATTATATTTAACTGTTACTGGCAACACCACTGAGAGTTTCATGGGCAGTAGCTAACAGCAAATCAGGAGGAAGGTCAGGGTCAACTGTTAATTAAGGGATGCTGTTAATTTTAAGTCAGTTGCAAAGAAAACAGGGGGGTATATGGCAGGCCTTAGCATCCGTGCACACTACTCACTCAGAACAACAAATAAGATACTTTAATGAAAAAAAAAACACCTACAGATTTTAATAACTAATGCAGCTCTGTGGAGGAAGATGGTGGGGCAGCTAGTAGACCACCACAGCTTCAGATCGCAGAGTACAGTATTTATTTATTTATTTGTTCATTTATTTATGTGTTTGTTTGTTTAATTATTTATTTGCTATCCAGGGTAGTGGATTAAGCTGAGAACACACATTTCATTCTCCACCTGTGTACACAGTGCTGAATAAATAAACAACAATCTACATTGTAATTAGGATTACCTCAACAAAACACGTCTTTCCTCTGTCTTAAACAACAGGGTAACTTTGGACCAATATCAGTCATAATGACAATGTCCTTCTTTCTGACACACAGCTGCACTGAAATTAATCCACATACCAGCTGCAGAAGCAAACAATGCCATCCCATTATACACACTCACAAATAACTCAAATATGACTACCCCCTGCATTATACAGCTGATCTGTTGCTTGGGTTACTGCTCACAGCCACCCACCACCCTAATATACACAGCAAATAACAAATTTCATATTTTAGCTAGCTTTAATATTGGCAGCATCATCCACAGACTCGCCATTCTAGATACTTGTCTTTCATGGCTAAAACATGTGTTTTTAGTGATTTTAGTTCTCTTGTCAAAAAACAAACATCTCTCAGACATTATTTTTAGCAGTTACCAAGCATATTGAACGTATGCAGTAGTTCTAATGCCTCTGGTGGTCATTTACTCTTAATCTTTCCTTTCTACTCTATTGAAAATATTTTGAATGTGATAACATAGCTTCTGCTAACCTGTTTTTGGTCAGCTCTGTACTAGAGGAGCAGGTAAAATGCTTCTAGCTGTTATCATTGTTAGACACTCAGCTAATAATTTTTGCTAGATTATCTGTGCAATGACATGCATATGAGTGTAACCTAAACTGGTTCAGTTACCTCCAGACAGGATTTAAACAGTATACTGCAAAATGTCATTTGACATTTTTGTGTTTGTTTTTGTTTTTATTTGTTACAGGTCAGATTCAAATACAGGAAATGACAGCACACTAGATTTCATCCATACATGCATTCCCTGCATAAGTGAAAGTATCTTCATTGGACAGACTTACTAACCAGTGCAGTGTAATCACCAATTCATTCCTCAAAAGACAGAAAACAAATTCTATAATTATTGACAGAAGTACCATTTAATCTTTAAAAGAATACACCAAGATCTCCAGGGCATAATCTTCAGAAGTTTTCCCTGAAGAGTTGATAGAGAACATGCCTGCAAAATTTATAGACACATATACAATTGTTTTGAACGATGTCTCGATGCTTAACAAAGTTATCTTTTTTACCTAAATTGAAGTGTTATTTGTGGATGTCTGTGTACTGCACATGAATTTTGCATGCAAAGTCATTATTTAATGTATAGATTATATAGCATGATTTAATGACACCAAGACATAACAGTCTTTGAAAATATGGATCCTAACAGAAATGATTACAATCATGTCTTTGACTGTATCCAAACTATTAGATCAAGAAATGGATGTCAAAAAATGCTCTTCAAGAGCAGTACGAAGAGAAGCTTGAGAGGCAAATCTTGACATCCATTTCAAGAACATGTAACAGCTTTATTTATGTTGTGACTGGAGAGATCCTATCATAATGCTTTGTACTGCATGTATTTTTTCCTTTTTCCATTAACTAGCATTTACAGAGAGGAAGGTCTGGTGAAGTTTGGAGATCTAAATGTTTCACAGTTTGAAACCTCCAACAGTTTTATTTATTTCAGCAATATACTTAGTTGTACCAGATAAGTTACATAGTAAGTGGAGTTCTAATGTACTAAAAGAGAAAAAAGAAGGAAAAAAAAAAGAAAGAAAATAACTTGTTGGAGCATGAAGTGTTTTACAACTTTGAAATGGTAAGCAATTGGGTTTCTGAGACTCATTGCTGTGAGTACCACAACAGTAAGACTGATAAAGCAAAAATACTGACTTGTACATAATTATGGGAGTATTTCCTTTTCTCCAAGGTATTGTAATTTCACAGATGATATATATATATATATATATATATATATATATATATATATATATATATATATATGTTTGGAGGGTATGAGCATTTAGCATCTATATTGTGGATATAGAGTGCTTGGCCTCCTACAAAACACAACTTTAAAGAGAGAACAGTGACGTTCAACATTCTCTGCTCTACTGTATTTTCAAACTTTTTTTTCATAATTGCTGGACTTAAAGTTAAGCTCTTAGAATTACAATAAGGAGTTCTTTGAAAGATGTAATGCATTTAGCACTCCCTCACAGAATGTGGTCAGAAATGTAGCGTATCTGTAATCCTGTAGCAACTTGAAATGCTCCCCACACAGAAATGACGTGAGGCAGTCTGAAGTTTATAAGTGGGTTTCAAAGCTGTTTTAGCTTCTTGTTGCTGTTCTCTGGGGACTGTTGTTTAGTGAAATGTGAGACTGGAGATAAGCAGCAGAGCAAGGCACTTAAGAAAGCCTTTTTAAGCACATTTCTTACGTCAAAAAGATGATGAAAAAGCTGTTATTTTTGCAAATTTGGAGTGTAAAAACCTGGGTTGCTTTCGGTGCACTGATATCATTATTTAATTGGCAATGGGTCTTTAAGCTATTTTAATTTGATTGACACCACTTTAAGGAACATGATTCTGCATGTCAACTTTATGTGATTATGTGTGGTGTAATAACCAAAAGGGAATTCCACTGGTTATCTATAACCTTCCCTAAATTCATTAATGAATATATGTCTCTTTCTTCCAGCCTTATCAAGTTCTCTTCCTGTATTAACATGACTAGATTATTATAAACAGCAATATGGTTATTTCATGGACAATAATTTCCAGAATTTTGTGAAAGATCTGTACAAGGCTTTCAGCTTTCATATTTATGATATCAACTAGCTTAGACTGGAGGAAGCCTCAAGTCTGTGCTCACACATATCCTCTCGGATATATCACCATGTCTGTATGCTGCCACACTTTTATGTCTCTCCTTCACCTGACTATTACAGCACTACCCAGTCTTGCATTTCTGCTTAAAATCAAACAACTGCATATTTATTCACTGCTTGTAGGCCTCCTATATTATTTTAAATGCATTTGTACCTGAGGTAATGGCTTTATTTATGCCAGGTACTTACAACATTGCCATCTGCGTGCCTGATATTCCTTGTAGAAGGATCTTAGAATTCAAATGAGTTTTTTTTTTTCTTTCTGGCTCTCACATACAGTGTGAGAGCATAGGTGTAATTTTTTTTTTGCTCCACAAGTTATTGCTGTGGAGCACTACAATCATGGATCCAAATGTGACAGCTATGGCTTTGCTCATATTAGTTTATCTTATGAAAGGATAATTCACTATATGTACAAAGAGGAAAGGATTTATCTCTTTTAAAGTTATTTTGTAAAAGAAACAAGGTCACATCCCTTTCTCCAGTCTAAAAGGAAACATGGCATTGGGGAAATATTAGAAGAACAACTCAGAATTTTTGAATTATTCTTTATTTTATTGCATAGGGGTTATAAATTATACGTTAGTGGGGATAAATTACCCCCCCCCCAAACTATTAAGAAGGAGCATGTCCTGGCAGAGTTTGCTAAGGCCCAAAACATAGCCTCAATTGGCCCTGACAGTATCCCAGGATGCCTCCTAAAAATCTTGAATTGTTACCTATCAGACACATGTTGACCCTGGCAGTATTCCAGGATGCCTCCTAAATATCTCAAATCTTGACCTATCAGACACACTTGAGTGACTTTTCAATTATAGCCTCAAAACAGGCCTTGTACCATGAGAATGCAGGACTGTAACTATTATCCCACTTCACAAGGGTGGACCATCAACTGACCCCAGAAACTATAGACCTATTACTCTGACTAGTCTAATATGCAAAGTCGTGAAAGTCATGAAATTAATTTTCATTAAAATAGTCTAAAAAGATATAGGCAGTCTTCAGACACTGGCCCCAACCCAGTTTGGCTTTGCCAAGGGAAGGTTGTGCCTACTAAACCTGGTGAACCTCTTTGAGAAGGCCATAGAGGCAATGGATGATAGGAAAATTATAAATATCATCTCCCTGGACATGGCTAAGGTGTTTGATATAATACCCCATTTGAGTATAGTTAACAAACTTGTGGAACTGGGCATAAGCTCCTACATGACTTGTTGAATGGCCAATTGACTCACAGACAGGATGCATGGAATCATAATGGGTAAGATCACCTCCAATAAGTGATAAATCACCACTGGGCTACCTCAGGGCTCATCGTTTTTTCCTCATCCACAAGTTCTCTGGGACAACTATTTCTTAACCCACCTTATAATAATAAAAAACTTATAATATAATGATTTAGTTTATTTGTTACCATTAAAGAAATTATTTTATGATGGTAAATAGTGTCAGATGCCTTTGCAGTGTCTAAATATACAATATCCACAGGTAACCCTGCCTCCATTGCTTCCCACAAGGGTTGATAAAAGGACAAGGGGTTGGGAGGGTGGCCTAATGGTTAAGGTGTTTGCCTTACAAACACAAGGTACAAGGTTTGAATCTCACAGGGGATAATTGGCTAGGTTTAAAATGGCTCACAAGGGCAGTTAGCCTAGTACTAATCTATGAATCTATGACAATATATTTGTCTGACAAGATCTACCTGGGATAAATCCATGTTGAAAAATGTCCATATGTTTCGTGTTTAAAAAAAAGGCAGGAATTGCATAATTTTTGTAAAGTTGCTTAGGTTATATGATATATAGCAATATATGTGAAGTAAAATGTTTGTTATGTTAACTATAGTGTGATTACTTTTATATATATGTAAATTTGCCTATGTCACAAGTGATAATTCAATAACGGTGTTTAGAAAAAATAGTGTCCAGGATATATTTTGCATTATACCATGACCCCCCATTAATATTCCAAAACGTGCACGCTGATTGGTCAGCGTGCACATTGTAAATCGGAGTTATAGCAATGGAAAAAGGTCTGGTCTCCTGGACTTTTTCCATTAGTATAACTCTTTTTTTTTTTTTTTACAGCAATGGAGAACGCAAGATCTCCGTTGCTGTTTACAGCCTGGCTCGCTATGTTAAACACATTTAACATAACAAGACACTTTATAAAGCAACGGAGATATGCTTTATCCATTGCTTTTTTCAAAACTGTCTTGCTATGTTAAATGGGTTTAACATAGTGAGACAGCTTTAAAATAAGCAACAGAGATTCTACGCTGTACATCATCTTCAAATAAAACATTTGGTCTGAATTATATGTGACACAGTGGAAATATTAATACAGCCATACAACTATACTTATTTCACGTTATTACATTAGTTGTACATTATACATCATATGCCTACATGTTTAACAGTTGAAATGTGTGGGTGACAGCCCCAACACCATATGTGGACACATGACAACTGAGGTGGATGTGGATCATTCAGAACACTTAATGACACAAATGCTGAGAGTCACACAATGCTGCTGAGGACCACCTGTATAATCCTTGAGAATAGCAGTGCAATAGTGCATACAATGAATTCCCTAACGTTGCAAGTGAATCCCAACATGTCAAAAACAGCATTATAATATGTGGATGAACACAGGCATATGTGCCCATGTAATCAGTATGATATAATATTCCTGAATGCCAGATAACATTGCCGGATGTTAGGTATACACATGCACACCTATGCCATACTGCATCTATCACTGTGATGGTTGCATGACAACTGTGCAGAATGTTGATATGCTGCAGTACAAGAACTCATGCATCAGTCAGGCATCAATATACATAGATCAACAGTCCTTAGGTGGCATATTCCTATAGCTGTTATGAAAGGAACATATAACCAAATGTAAGCAGTGGGCAGCAATATGATAGCTCAATTCACAGACTGAAAAATACTTGTTGAAGAGATACACAACATCCACATCTCAGCAGGGCAGTTGTGGACGACAACAACACTGACATGTGCAATGTTCAGAGGTCATAGGAAATTGCTAGGCTACTGGCCAGGAGTACATAAAATCCTAGCCATTATTATACCATTTAAACACAAGTTGCTATATCTATGTGATGGCAGATAGCAGGGGTATGTTTGCACGTGTATGTGTTTGATTTAATATAGAATGCCTCTATCCATATGTGACATGTACATGACCCCAAGAAATAATTAGCAATTATAAATCCAGTGGTCTGGAGATGGCTTGCAGATAGTCATGGAAGGACTCTGCTTCATGATGAGTGTATGCATCTTTGAGAGGATGGCATCTTCATTGTTCCACAAAATTGATTTAATGTCAACAAAAGGAAAAAAGAGATGTTAGATTCAGGGAGCTATGTAAAAGATTCTCCTGAGTAGGTGTCAAATGAAAAGAGATTTAAAACATCATAAAATGATTGTAATATACCACCAACCACACATGCAAGTTGTCTGAGGTCAGATTTGAACACCAAACTGATGTTGCTATTGAAGCTGTTTTCCATACAATATAAGGCTAGCACTAAGACAGCAGTCTGATGTTAATAGCATCAAATTGTGCTTTATAGGGGATGGCATCATCAGTGTATGCTGAGAAGGTGTTTGGGTAAGAGTGTCTTGTGTAAAATTGACTCCAGAATGATAACTGAATGCACATGCACAAGCACAAATTCAAGTTGACTTGTGTGAGAATAGAACCCCTTCCTATTAGTTATAGAAGCTGAAGACCACAGTAGTCAACAGTAGAACCACTGCACAAGTCTGTCAGAGTGCACTTTATAGAGGATGACATCATCATAGTGTCACAGCTTACATATACTGTTATGAGACTTGTTTGCAAAGGCAGGACTTTTGATATGATTGTGTGAGCACAATTTGCAAAAGTACATATAAACATATCCTGGCAACATAGGTGAAAGAAGCTGTCATGAATGCATATTGCAGAAGTGAGACAGACATGTACCTTTTTCTGAGGATATTGTATAGATGACACACACACAAACATACACTTTGGAAACAGCAGTAGTGTAATAATGGAGTTATGTGTGTTCATATTCAGATGAAGGTATGTCCACATTAATACAGGTTACTGACAATATCAGTGGGATATGTTCATGGATGACCAATGTCCAGTATCGCTATAAAGCCATTTCAAATGCAGCAATGCAGATGCATTTTGTAATGCTGCATACATATTGTAATGCTGGAGTCTCTATCATTTGGAAGTGCATTGCTGCAGGGTAAACATGAATATCAGAAAGTATGTGTCGGGTGAAGCACACATGTCAATGCTCTTCTGTTGTGTTTATGAATGCATTACCATATAATTGGGGATTACAGGCCAGTAACCAGAGTTAGACATGCTGAACACCTCTTCATGTAGCACATCACCAAGAAGGTGATTTGCACAGATGATGGCAAAGTATTGGCACATGCGTGATTCGAATTTTAGGGATTCGACTTGGACTTGTGCAATAGCATTGTCCACTGGTGCTCATTGCCAAACTGTGTGCACATAGAGATATCTAGTAACTGACCTGATTGGGGCTAATTGCAAAATACATCTGTTTGTTGAAAATATTTCATGCATCAGGCTTGCAAGATATTTTATTTGAAAAATTGCTGGCAGATTGTATGATGTGCATGCTGTACTCTATGATTGAACTGTTGGGGCCACCATAGTTTTATTACATAAATAACTGTTGGCCTCACCTTCCCCATTTGTGTGACTTTAAGCGCCAAGCAAACATGGTTCTCTGCTTAAAGAAACTGTGTAAAGTTTAATTTGGTTAGCCTCTTTCTGTACAAATAGTGCCAGAAGTGAGGTGTGACCATCAGCATTCTAGACAGTACTGAGTGTGGAAAATACACCTGCTGTCTAGCTTTCCCTGTGGCACAATCTGTAAGTGCAGTGATCTGGTATTCAGAGCATATGTAAGCCTGGGTTACAAATGGTGTTAGGTAAATGTAATCAGGACTGCAAATGTGACAATCAATGACTACAGTAAAGTGTGTGTCTTCTGTAAATTGTATCAGTAAATCCTACATTAATACAATTGTACAACTAGTTGCTGTTTGCAGACCTCACTTCAAATCACTACTTAATTGTGTGTACAGATTTCTAAAATGACAAGGATTTGTGTAGGGCAAGATATCACTAAACGTGTGTGCAGTTTGCTTCTTCACAGTAAGGACAGTTTCCACATCATAAGAGATAAACATTTCATCCATCATCACTTGAATGTGATACAAAGGGAATCTTACAGCATATTTTGAAACCTTGAACTCTACAGAAGCATTGATCACCTATTGAATCAAGGTAACATGGTTGTATTATCAATCAGCAGAGTCATGCTAGTATGTAGACAACCTGAGATGGCCTGTGTATCCATTAGCCTAATAGATGCACACCCATAAACAGAAGTGGGAGTAAAGTGGTGTATACAATGAGGGATATACTTACAAATAACAATGTTTGTTGCAATGTAACATTCATGGACATGTTTTTGGTATTTTCTTATTATCAAGCTGCCATGCTCTGCAGCATGACTTGACTGACATACAGGTAAAGAAGTATTAGAGGGACAACAGGCTTATGACAAGCAGCACATGGTTCGATAAATATGTAATAGTTGTGGTGATGGATGTCAATGCAAATAATCTGTTAAGATGTGGTGATTAAACATAACATAGACATATAGCATCACAGTAAGAATGATATGAGAGGTGTCTGGAATTGAAGTCTTGATGCTATGGGCAAAAATATCTTCAGTTGAGTGATTTATGTCAAAAGTTTACATAAGAAGTTACACTTTATTGCATCCAGCAGTGTGCAGAATTAATTGTTTCAAAGTAGTGCCTTTATTCTGCTTTAACTCTGTGTTCCTATGGTGCAGCATGTTTAAGCACCATTGCACAGAGATAACTGGACTAGTGTGGCCAGACAAACAGGACAAACAAAACAGCCATAGGGATGATGATGGACACAAACATACCGGGGGACACTATGATTTTGGATAGGTAGAGGTCATAAGAGGCACATGCCTGTCAAGCTTGGGAACACTGAGAATCTAGTACTAGCCCTGAGAAGTGTCATCACTGTCCCCTTCCTCAGTTCACTGTTAGAACTGTTTGATGTAGCGCTTCACATAAAAGTGCAACACATATGTTTGACTCTTCCCCATCCCACGTCTGTGCCCTGAATTTGGCACCATCCTTCCCATCAGCTGTCATGTCTGGAAACGTCCTCCAACAGCAGTGGTAATGTTTTCGTGTCAGTTTGTGATAACGAGGTTTATGAGCAGTGCTCAAACACTCACAACCATGACAGCTGCATTTGCATCATGCATTAACTTTATAATTACACTTTTGTGAAAAATTGCAGTGGGACACCCTTTTTAAAAGTGGATCATGTGGGATCAAAACTCTAGCTCACCTGTGTTCTGACTATGAATTCGTTGTACTTACACCTGATGCCACAAGGAAAGCTAGACAGAATATGTATTTTCCTCACTCAGTACTGTCCAGAGTACTGATGACCACGCCTTGCCACTGAGCCTGTTTGCACAGAGGAAGGCAAGCCAAATTAAATTTTTCAATTTTTCTTCCTTAAGTAGTGAACCATGTTTGCACACAGGTAGGCAATGTGCAGCAGCTGGAGGTAAAACAGTGGTTTCTCACCAAGAAAATTTAGGGCCTCCAGAACATGACCTACATGGAAAAACTGAAAGCCCTGTCACTATACTCTATGTCCTACAGGTTGCTAAGATGTAACTTGTGCCTGGCCTACACAGCAGTCGCTGACCCTTCCCTAATGGAATGCCGCATGTCTGCAAATCAAATGGGACAGGAGTCACTTGCTCCAGAGATCTCAACCTAGCTGTTGACATTAACAGAACATGATGAATAGACAGATATGTCTCCCAGAGATTGCCATTCCTCCGCATTAACCTCTCAGTTCACATGAAGCAGAGCTCCTCAATGATCTTATTCAAGTGCAGCCTAGACAATTGGATGGGAGACTATAAATATTCCCCATGGGTGGCAACTATGCCCCTCATAAACAGGGGCAGTCAATGCTGATCATAGACTCTCTCTGTGAATAATGACCATCTAACCAAGGTCAATTAGGAAACATGGATATAACATGGATATAACATGGCTAGGCTTATTAAGGCCCTAGGGCTATTAGCCTAGTAACCTCCTATGAACATATAAGTGTAAAAGGCAATAGCAAACATATATTACTTGTGTTAATACTCATTATGACCCTTCATCAGAGAAATAAATTACTGTGGGACTTCAACACCACCTTATTCATGTTCTCTCTTTTATAGCTCAATGTATTTACACCTTGTGCCAGAGAGACAGTCGGCTAACAGGTGGAATTTCTGCAGTCATTACGATCCATATTGCTGACTACTATGCAATTCCACTAAGCATGGTTGTGCGCTAAAGGTGACTGAGATAAAATTTTCAGTTTTATGCAGTTAACCATGTTTGTGCTATGCCACATGCTGTGCACATGAAAAAATAAAAATAAGAAAGGGAAACAAAGGTTAAACAATTAAACATCTCTGGATTTGAACCATTAGAGTACTGCACTTACTCAACACAGTTGTAGTTGATTATCTCTCTTTGCCATAGACACATCTTTGCAATAGCAAACAAATAAGAAAATTTAGGGCCTTCAGAACATGACCTACAACATTCAACTAATTAACATTTCATACCCAGTACAAGACGGCTCTACTTCACGATGTCGAAAGCCGACAATATTGAAGCTGATATTGTCAGCTCCAGAACATTGAAAGCGCAGAACATCATGCAGGTAAACGGAAATCTCCGTAGGGGGAGTTTTCCATTTACCTCAATGTAGTGCTGTCTCGGAGTTGGAATATTTAAGTAGGGGGGGTGTGGGTTGCAGGGGGGCTTGCCCCCTTGCCTACTCTAGTTAGTTTTTATTTTTGTTTGTTTTATTTCTTTTAAACGTTATTCGATGTTTTACTACATCGATCACTAGTGGTTGACCTTTAGTGATTCAATGTAGTAAGATTTCGATAATGTGATATAGACACTAGAAGACTGCATGCCTGCCTTCTCTTTGTATTCTGAAAATTATTCCCTTATTTCTGCTTTGCTACTACACATGCAATCTCTAGTGCATATTCACTCATATTTCTTTCAAGGTGTGATACAAACATATGACAGTCAACAAATGTTTTCAGCAAAGGCAGAAAACTGTGCTGTTATGTCAAGGAAATATACAAGTATGATTTTTGGTTTTGTTTAAAAGCTCACTGCAGTTAGTTCCAGGCTTTGTTAAGTGTATCCTCACTGACACACTCACTTCAGTTAAGGGTATCTGTGCATTACTGTCATTTGCTTCAGTCACAGCCATCATTCGCAGTTGCAAGCCATTAGCGTTTAACAGTGTTGTAGAGGCTACTCTCTGTTTACACCTGCTACATGAAATCAAAATGTTGGTATTCAGCAATTCTAAGGAGTTCACATCTTATTTTCATCTTCACAGTGTTCAGAGGGCTGAATCTACACTGAAAGGTAACCATGTAGCTAGAGAACTTGAAGAAAAGGAAACTAACTACAATTTTGCTTATTGCTTGTGGGATTGTTAATGTAAGTACATTGAAATACAACAAGGAGAGAATAAATAATCTGTTATTAAATAAAACTTGTGTAAAACAGAACAAAATAACAGAATAAAAGAAGGTCAAAGGAACTATAAAACACTTGAGTATAATTAAGCAATAAAAACAGTCTTTATTCGCTCCAATGTTTGTTTTTATGCTTAATTAAACTCAGTATTTTATGGTTCTTTTGGTCATTTTTTATTCCGTTATATTTTCTGTTTTACACGTTTTGGAAGGGTTTTTCTGTAGTAAGTATATCAGTTGCAAGGAACATTTTATTTGGTAAACTACATGAATATATATTATAGATGGCAGTCATGTCAGATATTGATGACATTGCTAGGCCTCTTACATTCTAATTAGCTGTATTTACAAGTATCAGTTAGGCAGATATCTGACATTTGTTCATGTTCTTACACATTTATTTTTCTATTACAGTTTCAACACTTACTTTGATAGTCCTACAGTTACAACTGTTGTTATTCAAGAATGACTCTGTATGATGCTAGCAGTACACAGCCATTACCTGTGGAAGTAAAGGTTGTGAGAACTGCTTGGCATCAGTTTTACTATATGTATGTAAACAGGATGAAAGGTGTGCACCTTAGCTGGACAGTATGTGTGCTATCTGTTGTCTCTTGGCCTGAGCAAGGGCATATTGTGCACACTTATGTCTAACTACACCAACAGCAGCTGGACATTCCCCCTCTGACTTCTTCCCTATGTGTGGATGTGGTGACCTTGCCAGTGGTGGTGGAACATTTGATCCTATCCCTTGGTGTTCCTGCTGCAGCTGTTTTCCCAAGATGATATTGTGTAGGATAGCACAGACTATGATAATTTCAGCACAAGTACTGGGATCATACTGCAGAGCCTCCTCTGATTTATCTAGGCACTAAAACCATGTCTTCAAGAGCCCAAACACATGCTTTATCACATTTCTTGTTTGGGCATGTGCCTCATTATAGCATTCCTGTGTGTGTGTGTGTGTGTGTGTGTGTGTGTGTGTGTGTGTGTGTGTGTGTGTGTGTGTGTGCACATTTCTGCTGGGCATCATTAGCCATGGTTTGAGTGCATACCCTACATACCCCAGTAAATGGCCTTGTAGGGTATAACCCCTGGAAAACCTCTGGTAGAGCTGTGAGGTGTGCCAGATATGGGAGTCATGGCTATTGCGAGGGTTGCCATTGCACCCATTCAGGATGATTCCCCTAGCATTACACACAACCTAGTAGTTAATGGAGTGGAACCCCTATCTGTTGATGTAGACCTTTTCCTGTTCCCCAGATTGTGCTTTGATCTCAATGCGCATGCAATTTTTGGTACCCAAGACTTTAGGAAAGTGTGCTATGGGGTAGAACTCCTGTATAGTTCTAGCTCTGTCCTCAGTGATAGGAGGAAATATACATTGTCACTGGCATTCTGTAACATAGTATTCAAGAAATTAGTGTAGGATCCAGGATGTTGAAGTCTGTGACACCCCCAACATGTCCTCTGTGGGTCTTTGAAAGGTTCTTGTAGCTAATGCTACACATACCTTGGTCTCTACAGTTACCACTTCCCCTCCATTTTCCCTTTGCTCTCAAGTGAGGATAACATAGTTCACAGAGTTCCCAGAGCTTGGCTGTATCCACCCTGTAGTGCTCTACTATTTCCAACCCATGCAGACCATGAAAGGTTAAACATGGTCTAAACACCCTTCTCCTCCTTGCCTGAGGTCTGTCATCAGCAGTAGCAGCAGCAGCATAGTCTTGGGCCCTGTTGCACATACTCATACAGAGCAACAGCAGTATTCTTTCCCTCCAGTGTACTTACTGTAGGTGTATTACAATAGGTTTTGCAATACAAAGCAGAATGCTACACTAAGCATAAACAATTGCTTTATAGTTTGTTGAATAGCTCTGCCATCTTGAATTGGTTGATTAGCATACAGTTCAGCTGCTTATGCAGTAATAAGCATGCCATGATGTTTAACATGTTTGCATGGCTATACACATCATGTAGAGCTGCTTATTGAATACAAATTGGTGCATTATCATGCATATATTTCTGCACATGGTTTTAGAGAACAGTGTAGGCTTTATTAAATCCTGCCCAACATAGACTACAGCTAGGAGCCACTTCTTGCCATATAGTTATAATGTCAGTGGAAGCCTCAAAACAAATTCTTCATATGTTCTTAGTGTGTCATTTACCTACTTTAGTCAATACCTTCCCAAACCTCTGAGTTGGCCTAACATCACAAAATGCAAGGTCAAATAACTTTCCCTCATTTCAATTCAACCCTTCACATAAATATAACATAATATGTTATTACATCTTCGCACACTGTTAACTACTCCACCTTCTATAACCTTACAGTAAACATGTTTTTAAATCAGGGGATTATCCGTCTTCTCTTACCAATGTTGACCCTCCCAGACATCTTCTCATTTTCTTTCTTACTAACTCAAATTCTTCAGTACCTGCATCTTCCTCATTAAGACCTTTCTTCCTAGTTCTTGCCTGCACCAAATCAGAATTGTCACACAGCTCCTTTAAATTCAAATTGCTATCCTGCGTCTCCGAGTTATATTTAACTGCATTCTGTGACATCTTATCAATCTTCTTAAAAGTTTGTACCTTTACTCCCATTACCTGTTTATCAGTACTTTCTAAATCAGCAATTCTAATAGACGCCAGTTGGGTTTCTTTATTCTTAAGCATTTTAATCACAGGAAACAAGTATTAATTATTTATTTCAGAATCAACTTTTATCCATATTTCAACAGTATATTTAATGAGTCCAGATCCACACTTGTTCACAACTTCTTTACATTGTTTGCAAATTAGATTCTCCATGTTCCAATAAACCAAATTACTATTATATATTACACATACTATGCATGTAGCCAAAAGTCTCCTTTCCAATAAATCCAAAAAACAACATTTATCCATTCCTTCGAGACCTTTACAACCAACAACACAACACACCTAATATACTTAACATCCAAAGATGTGGGAATGCATCTTTTTGTCTTTGCGTCACTGACTGACACATCCACTTATAGTTACTGTCCTTAAAAGAAGTAAATAAGCCAAATGGCATGTTCCTAAGCACATGCCCACCCACCCCAACAAAATGCCACACAAAATGAATAAAAATAACTTTACCCAGCCCTTAATATCGCTCAAGGATAAGTTAAAACAAATTAAAGCCCAAAGATGAGTTCAGAGTGCCTGTGTACTTCAGGAAAAACTCATACACTCACCCTATTCCCCACATCCCTACCCAACATTCTTTATCTCTCAATTATCTCAGTTTAAATCATCTTTATGCATAGGAATTCTGATAAATTCATAACTAAAACTATGGGCTTCTCTCTCTCCATCCTACATAAATCATTTTTACTCCCTCTTCTACTCCTTTCTTCTTCTTATATGTCTTCTCTCCTACAGCAGCTACATATATAACTTATGAACTCAAGGCAGCGTATTACATATAATGGTTATTACATCTCTGACTTTAATGAATTGTAGATCATTTTTCTAGTACTGGTCATTGCTAGTCTTTCAAGGAAATCTCTCCACATGATCTATTAATGCTTCAGTGTTATATATGTATCTTTTTGTTTTATTTCATACGCTTTCTTCTATATATGCTATTATTAATTTTGCTCAGGTTGTGACTGCAAACAGTCATAGAATATGTGTACTACCCTACTAAACAGATATAAATAAAAGGAAAAAAAAGGAAAAGAAACCTGCCTGTCTCTGTTCTAGTGTGCATCCATCCTTAATAGAGGCTAAAGGTGTGGCATCAAGAAAACAAAAATATGAGGCTGTACAGAATGAACGTTCACTGTCCCAAACAGAGGATGAATCTTCCTTAACTCCAACCAGTAAAGATGATCCAACTGCAGCTAACATTTGTCAGAGTTAACCCCTGACATTTAGGCAGCACTCAGGATCAGTCCAATGATTTGCTGCAGTATCATTCAGATTCAATTTGCAGAAAGACCTCACTGTTCTGTAGAGTAGTAACTCTGAGGAAACAGATGCGAGGGAGAAAGTAATGATTGGTCCTATGAGGTCTATGGTAGCAAATACCTCTTCTGTGTCTGCCTCTAAGAGATGTATAGTATTCAAATGCATCGAGTGAACTTCAAGTCCATCATTTCTCACTGTTGTTGCTCACTGCACTTGCCCTCCATTGGAAGAACATTTACTGAGTGAACCTAATTCATGTCCTCAAGTAAGACAACCACCACAAGCCTTGTGCAACACGCAAGTATAGGCGCCACAGATCATGTTTAGTGGTACCCCAAACAAACTGCAGGAGGAAACTGTCTGTGACACAGAATACCTAATGCCTTCTGACTTCCATCTCACACTGGTGTGATGTGCATCATATCTGCTGCATGCAGATAGATATTTGTCATTCTGGCCTTAGCAATCTGTGCACAAAGTGACAATTGTGACCCACTCCACCCCCATTTCTTCCTGTTTAGTAAATGTGTAATGTCTGGTGCACAGTGTGGCTTGACTGTACCCTAACCAGCATAGCCTAGTATTTGTAATGCATGCATCATATTTGATCAGTGTAAAACTGCCAAGTAACTTTGTGCTTATCATAGCCTGTACACCTGGGCTAGGCACTGCATTGCAATGCATTGCTTCCATTGCTGTGGTTTTACAACTGCTGGGTTTTCCTCTGCCATCATACACTTGTTGGGTGATGGTATTTATCTGCCTTACTTGCTGGTCATGTGCATACACTGTCAGTATCCTAGCACTGCCTATGTCCCTCCTCACCACAATATTATGAAGTATGCAATCTGTTAAGAATATGTTGCAGGTTGTTACAGGATCACACCAGAAATCCCCCAGAAAAATGTTAGGACAGGCAAAATGGACTTTGATTAGATCAAACAGATTCTCTGTGATATTATGGAGAGTGCTTCTGTGTATATCTGTGTGTGTGTGTGTGTGTGTGTGTGTGTGTGTGTGTGTGTGTGTGTGTGTGTGTGTGTGTGTGTGTGTGCATGTGTGCATGCGTGTGTGTGTGTTTGTGTGTGTGTGTGTGTTCCATAGGATCATAGGACCATAGGATCAGAGGAAGTTGCCAGGCTATTGGCCCTGAGGCCCTTACAAGTCTAGTGATGAATTAGCCCACGTTCTGACTAGTCAGCATCCAATGCCCCTGTCCAGCAGGGACAGAGGTGGAATCCCAGGGGTGTATTTTCTATTCCCCATCTAGTTATCTAGGTTACAATTAAAATGGGTTAATGAGATACTCTGCTTGACATGGAGAGGGAGTCTATTCCACAGAAGGCAGAGTCTCTGGGACACAAATCTGTCCTGCCAATTTTCAGTTGGCAGGCAAGTGAGTTCTGACATTTTGGATATTATGGAGAATAACAGTCACTAAATAGTGACAGCCAGGCGTCAGATGGATGAGTGAGTGAATTAAAAAAAAAAAAAAAAAAAAAAAGCGATAATGAAGTCCTCTGGTGGTTTTGTTGGTGTCAGGGGTTATATGGTTTTGGATCGGCAGTCCCTTGGTTTCTCTCTGGTGGGAGCCAGTTGCGACTGATGTTCTGCCCTTATTTTAGGGCTTTTTCAAATTCTGAAAGGAAGTCACTAAATAAGCAATTTGACTTGCAGACTTCATATCTTGTGGGCAATGCCTGCTAGCACTAATCTGGTTTTGTAGACCCAATAACTTTAGAAATGCATGCAGCACAGAGGCTCTTGATTTCTGGGGAAGGGGTTCATGAAGAGTGCTTAGACATGGGGATATCCATCTGTCTGTGTTTAAGGTATAAGCATCATCATAGCTACTGGGGTCTTACCATGAGACGTGATGGGTGATTGTTTATGAAGCTAGGATTGGCAAGTAAGCCATTTGTTAAATTGAAATTTCAGCTGCTTAGCAAAGAAAACAATTTGTTTTTACTTAAAATTCAAGCTCTGCTGGGCTTGTTGGTGTCACTCAGTGGTGGTGTCCACTTGGTGGGGTGCTAGAGGGAGCAGACCCTGCTGCAGCTGTTTATTCAGTCAGGGGAGGGTTGGGTGTGCATGTGTGTCATGGGTTCTGAGTCCCAGTGAAGAATGATAGTCAGGCTCACATGCATGGTACATCATCAATGACCATGGGGGAGGGTTATGGCAGGCGTACCTCTCCAGACACCAGAAACAAAATGGTAGATATTTTGATGAGTAACCCAGTTAGTTTCAATGGGATTAACTCTCTTGGTATTTGAGGGGCTGTAAGTCATTAGTTCCCATACCTGCACTATTCACATTTTATGGGTTGCCTGCAGGGTGTTGAACTGTTTTCTGTGGTGTGAGGAGATGCTGAATGGAGCAAGCAGGTTTGCTTCTGGCTGATTATAGTAAATTTACCACTGAGTGGCTTCAATCCATACCTTGCAGCTGTATAGTTTTTGCACAGTGTCTGGATTTGCTTTGCAATTTTGGTCTGTTCCTCATAAAATGTTGTGATTTCTGGTAAATCACTGGAATGATTTGAGAACTGATGTCATTAAATAATGACAGACATTTGTGTTTCAGACTTTATATCCTTCCGAAAGGCGTGCCATGACAAATGGTTATTCGAGCACCTTCCTAAGCCTATAAGAGCTATATTTAATATGTGTCCTTATTTTGTGCCTTTGGCCCCCATTCAGCTGCTTTACAGGCTTTCAGGTACCCACATGTGATGTTTGCAGGCCATGTGCATGGTCAGGTGCCATTTCCATTAGATGTTTGGCTATTGGTGGTGTTTCGGGTTGTGGTTGTGTATGTATGTGTGTGTGTGTGTGTGTGTGTGTGTGTGTGTGTGTGTGTGTGTGTGTGCGTGTGTGTGCGTGTGTGTGCGTGTGTGTGTGTGTGTGTGTGTGTGTGTGTGTGTGTGTGTGTGCGTGTGTGTGTTTGGGGGAGTCTGTGAGTGTTGTGGCATCCCTCCGATATAGGTGCAGCATGGAGGCCATGTGTGACTCAGTGCCCAAGTCTGCTACGTGCTTTCATGGTGTCAACAATGATAGGACAGATAGGTCATACCTTTCGATTCTTCAGATCTTGCCTGTCTTCATGCAATTGTCACAGGCAACTCAAAAAAAAAAAAAAAGACAGATGCTTATGTTTCAGACTTTATACACTTCAGTCAAATTTGGCTACCCTTCATTAATTCAGGCTGGTGCAAGCTTGTTATTTTATCAGCTTTCTAAGTTTGTAAAGCAGTAGTTAAGCCTCTCCCTTTTTGGGTCTTGTCCCAATTCTACTCATTTTTACTGTTCATGCGTATGGCTGGATACACCATTGGGCTGGGGGTGGATGCTCACTAAGTGCAGTAAGATGGAAATCCTTTCCTCTTTGAGGCTGTTTTCTTTTGACAGCCTGTGATTGTGTGGATGACAGAATGACTGAACATGGGGTCTGGTTTTCTGACATAATGTAAGCAAAGTTATCAGGGTTATTGAACATGTGTGACTGAATGCACATACTGGTATCTGGCTGTTTAGGTTTTGTTTAGGGATTTTTATATCTAGGCACCACAGATGAAGGTAAGTAAGGAATTGAATAGTCATACTTTTAACATTTAGGGAGGGGAATAGCTCATGGGTTCACTGATTCGAGTTATGGGTCAGATTCAGTAGCAGTGGAGTCCACATGTCCTCCCTGCAGCCATAGGGGTAGCATGGCAGGGTTTAACATGTGCTGTGTGACTTTGTCTAGATTTCTTGTTGCAGGAAGTTGACAAGATGACCACACTGGTTGTTACCTTACCCTCTTAATTTGGTAAGCCCATTAATTGTGTAAAAACTAATTTCTCTATTCTTGGGCTTTTGCCTCACAGTTGCTTATGGCTTGTCCTCGGTAGAGACTTCTTTAGTTACAGTGTATAACTAACGGTAGTGCAGTAGAATTTTTTGTATGCTTCCGTGCACCTCAGCCAACTGCATAACTACATAAATTGACCTATGAGGCACACATTGGTATAAGGACTGCAAAGGGGTTTTGAATACTGGAGCTACATGTCAGTGGTCTGAAGGAAGCAGAGCTGAAAGTTAATGGATTCTGCTGGGTGGATATTCTGGTGGCTGCAGTGGCGTACAATGAGGTATCAGGTGATCCTACTCTACTCAGTTATTCGTAGATTGGGTTTCAGGAAACATTGCAGGTATGCAGGTGCTTTTGGGATATTTCTGAAACTGGGTGCTTTGTTGTTGTCAGGGAAGCTAGAAGGTATCAGCAAAGCATAGTTTGGGTTTCTTTGTAGATGTAAGCCAGGTTTCAATTCCTTGCTAGTTGCATAGGTATCCTAAGGGATGAAAGGCTTTAAAGGGGAGGCTGAGGATAAGCTGTAGATTAAGGTTGGTAAGCTTGTGGAGTCCGGAAATTCATTTTGAAGATGAGTTAGGCTGCGGTATGCTGGGTTGAGGTGTGGGATGATGGGTTAATGTGTAGTAAACATTATGATGTTAAGTTTGTTATTCTGCACTTGACGGTGGTTTCCAGACTTATGGTCCTGAGGTTTTTCATAACCTAGCCATATTCAGGTAAGTGAGCTTTCACAATCCAGAGTGCTGTGTAGGCTGTTTCTTGTTTAAAAGTGCAAGGGCAAATGTTGTCCTTATCCTAAGGGTATATAGGTGGAGCCATAGGAGGAGTTTGGGTTCTTATTAGATTGTCGAAACTCCATTTATGTGAATACGAAATCATCGACACATATTGCGCGAAATACGTAATTGTCGAATGTGCAAAACTGTGAAATTCGAAAAGTCGAAGTGTTTTGGTTGGCCCATTTGTGGTATAGCTCCGTAAGGTAAGTGTGCGATAGTTATGGAACTTAGGGTAAGGGTGCGGGTTAAGGTAAGTGCATAGATAGGTAATGTGTGTAAGATTTAGTGTAGTGTTATAAGTAGAGTTTTGTTAAATGTATTTATGTGCATTATTTATTTTGTTTGGGTATATCTCTGTAGGGGAAGTGTGCGGTAGTTATTGACCTTAGGGTTAGGAGGGGTTAAGGATGGTGCATAGATAGTTGTGTATGTAGGGTTTAGTGTAGGCTTAGAAGTTGAGTTTTGGTGCTTTAATTTATTCTTAGGAGTAGGGTTTTGTTAGTGTATGTATCTGGTTTATTTATTTTGTTTGGGTAGGTAGCATGTAGCGGGTGGTGGGGTTGGCCGACTATGAACGTTCGATTTTTAAATTTCGCAGTTTAGTACGTTCAGTTTTTTTGCGATTCAAGTAATACGTGTCACTGTTTTGGTATTCGATGTAATAGATTTTCGTTGATTTAATATAGACCTGGGAGTTTGTATCTCTGTTTTTTGCAAGTGGCTGTATGGTAGGACTGTGGCCAGTTTTAATTTTTTTTGTCTAGTCATTAAGTTTATTGAGACTTCCTGTGTTGGTAGAAGAGTGATAATTTTAGCTATAAATAAGACCTTGTTTTAGTTCACAGGGCTATCTGATGTACTGTTACTAAGGGAGTTGGGAGGTAATTTTATGGGATCTTTGGTAGGACATTACATTTTTAGGGGTGGTTTCCATCTGGTAGTGTTTGCATTTTATGCAGTTGGTAGAAGAGATATGCCTTTGGTGGTGTATAATGGTCTTTAAGAATTTGATTTATGCATGTGTGGAGTATTTTCAGTATTTTCTTTTTCAGATTACTCTGACTGCAGATTGGGAAATGCAGAGTTGGTATTTACTTGGGGGGCTGAAGAAATGTGGTCTTGACAGGGAGAGAAGAACCCGAGGAGGGTTTTCGACCTATGGAGCTGTATGACAGGAAGTCATGGGTGCCAGCAGTGCAGCAAATATTGACTTGTTGCTTTGTTGTGCTTTTCTTCCCTGCAGGCACAAGGTAATGTCTTGTTTTGTTTGATATTGTATGGGGGGCTTTAGTGTGGAATTTTACTCTGTTTTATGGGTAGAGGGGGTCTTCTTTGGAATGGGTCAGATATTATTACAGACATCAAGGGTAGAGGATTAGTGAGTTGCATTGTGTCAGTTAGGCTTGTGAGTAGATGGGAGGTTTGATGGGATGATTTAGCTTTGAGTTACTGCAGATTCAGGACAGCCTGAGCTGGGTTGATTCACTATATTTTGGATGGTAATAACATGTCACAGACATTTAGTGACCTGGTGGCATCAGGCTTTCTATAGTTTGTTGCCATATTGTTTTGGTTGGTTGTGCCTGGCTTGGTCTATTGTTGGTGATGCCGGACATGATGGTGGTATGTTTTGTCATACTGCTACCGGCTATATTGGTGGTTTAAGTGTCTTATTGTTTAGAATGGATATATTCATTGGACAGTAAAAAAAAATATTGGGTGATACTATCGGGTTGCAATGTGGAATGGTGGTATGCATTTGCCTCGGCATGGCTTCAGTGTTGGTGGGCTTAGTAGTGGGTTCAGTACCTGGTAAGGCTATTGGTATCATTGCAAAGCTTCCTGTGGCCAGATGGTATGGTTTAATCACATCATAGCAGTAGTTATGATAGGTGATGAGGTTATGGTTTGCTTTCTTAGCATAGGTGAGGGGTCAGTGGTTTGTTTCAGTGGTTAGGTACTTGGCTGTTTCCGTTACTTATATATAGGGTTAGGAGGTAATGACACCTGGATCCAGCTTTGTTAGGGAGGATGGGTATACCGAATTATGTTTGACCTAGTGACTTACTGGTGGTTAGATTGATGAAAGCTTGGTCAGAGAGAGGGGGAACATCCTGGTCAGGCTGGTGGATGGAGAAGAGGGACAAGCTTGCCCTCTTCTGTTCCCCCTCTGGTGTTGGATGTGCAATTCAATAAGTTGGGAAGGAAAGTGAGTGGTTGCCCTGTTAGATAAGTTAATAAGCAAGTAGAGCTGCTTATTTGGATGGTGGTGTAATTCAATAAATTGAGCAGGGTAATGCTGCCTTGTTACTGCAAAGATAAGTGAGCAAGTGGGGGACACTGCTTATCAAGGGTGAGTGGATACGCTGCCCTTATGGTTATTTTATGTTTTCTTTCATGGATGTTATTATCACCTGTGTCATGTTTTGATTGAAAGTTATAATTATTGGTTTACAATCATGTTTATGGAAGTTTAATAAAGGTTGTCAAATGTCATTCAGCGTTGTGTGTTTATTGAACTGGACCAGGACAAATACTAGACACATTTTGCATGTCTTTAAACTAATCAAGAAGTGGTTTAGTTTACCTTTATGTCTGCAGTTATTTGGTCCCAATATTGGTGTAATGAGGGAGATGATTTTTCTGAACTATGATACAGAATTGAAATTGCCTAGACATGATAAGGCCTTGCTATGTCTAATTATGGTGGCTGCCAAAGAATTAATTACTGGAAAATGGGAATCAAAATGTAAACCAACTATACAGTGAATATAGTAACAGAAATAAAACCACTGGAATTTAAATTTTTAGAAAAGGGTAAGAGCAAACTGCATACAAAAAATCAGAATTTGGGGAATACATACAGGGGAGGAATGATGTTTAAAAGAAGGCAGGATTTAAATGAGCTATGTGAAGTTTGACTGAAAATGATTGTGTATATTACAAGACATGTATAATGTTTGCAACTGGGAGTATGACAGTATGGTTTGTGATGTAAAATTCTTGCAACTAGGATTGTGTTGGTGTGGTTCATTCTCATTTATATAAATGTATGATTGCTTATGTCATAAGTGATGGTTTAATAAACATGTTTCTTGTTTAAAAAAGGGGGGCAGGAATTTAATAATTTATGTACTGTTGCTTAGGTTATATGATATATAGCAATACAGGTTCATAGGTTCATAGGTAGGTACTAGGCTATCGGCCCTGGGGCCTATACAAGCCCAGCCAAAAAGGTACCCTGGCTTTTGTCACCCAAGAACATTATTTTCCTGTGCCACTGTCAAGCAGAGCCACAGAGGTGATCCCAGGGGTGAATTTCCTATTTCCCATCCAATCATCAAGATTTTTCTTGAAGAGTGCTAATGAGGAGCTTTGTTTGATATAGATAAGTAGTTTATTCCAGAGTATGGGAAGTCTCTGGGGCAGGAATCTATCCCGCCGGCATGTTCTGTTTATTGTTGTGACAAGGTGTAGGTCCTTAGAGCATGTAGCTCAAAGGGATTGGGATTTCCTTAAGTGGAGCATGTCCAACAGCTCTGGGTTTGACATAGCTTTGTATGTTAGGCAGAGATCACCTCTGAGTAGGCGATATGTGACGGAGTAAAGTTGGAGTTTTTTGAGACGGTCAGCGTAGGGTATCTGCTTGAGGCCGGTAATCCTCTTAGTGAGGTATTTCTGTGGCCTTTCCAGTTGTTGGAGATGTCTTGTGAGGTACATACCAAAAGGGGCGTTGTACTCTATAAAGGGTCTAATGAGTGATGAATAGAGGGGAACAATGACCTTTTTTTTTCTGGATGAGAAACCTTTTGTGATGAGGTGTGCCACGTAGAAGGATTTCCTGACTACTGTGGTGATGTGATTATCAAAGGAGAGACTACTGTCCACCTGTGTCCCAAGGTCTCTTATCACACTTTTGGTGTTAAGTATACTACCGCCTATGTTGTAGTTCATGGGTACAGAGTTTTTACCAAAGGGGATGACAATGCACTTTTTGGCATTGAGCTTGAGGCCATGGCTTTGACACCAGGCATCTGTCTCAGTGAGGCCCTTTTGTAGGATGTCCACATCGTTAGGAGTTTTGATTATGGCTCTTAGTTTGCCGTCATCTGGGAACTTCATTAGCCAAAGACCTTCTGTGTTAGCCTGTACTTCAGAGAAGTAGATACCAAACAGGAGAGGACCCAGGACTGAACCCTGTGGTACTCCACTTGTCACTGGTCTGAAGTCGGATTTGGAGTCTGCTACTTTCACAGTGTGGGTTCTGTCAGTGAGCCAGTTGGCAACCCATCTTGTGACATAGGGATTTATACCTAGTTTAGTGAGTTTATCTATAATTCCAGAGTGGGGGATGGTGTCAAAAGCCTTGGCAAGATCTAGATAGGCTGTGTGAACCACCTTACACTTGTCTACGGCTTTGGTGACTGCTTCAAAGAAGTGTATCAGGTTTAGGAGATATGATCTGCCTTTTACAAACCCAAACTGGATGGGATCCAGAGTTTGGAGATTACCAATGTCTTTGTTTATAAGTTCCATGATGATACGTTCCATGGCCTTGCAGACCAGGCTTGTCAGGCTAATGGGGTGGTAGTTCCCGGGGTCTGTGGTGGCACCCCCCCTTGTGAAGTGGGATAACCGTTGCTGTGCGCCATTCAGCAGGCACAAAGCCTGAGGTGAGGCTATGATTGAACATGGTACATGGGGTGCCAGTTTCATTCTGTAGTTCATGTAGAACGCAGCCTGGGATGTTGTCTGGTCCCATGGATGCTGTGTTCTTGGCTTTGGAGAGCGTGGTTTTTACCTGTGCAGCCGTGATTACAGGAACTTTGCATTCTTCCGGTATAGAGATGGGCTCTTTAGGGGGTGAGAGGGGGGTAAAGTTAGCACTGAACCTATCTGCCAGGATGTTGGCAATATCAGTTGGGTCTGTATATTTAGTGCCATTGTGCTGTAACTCAGAGCAGATCTGAGTGTTGCCATTCAGATTCTTGACATAGCTATAGAATGCTTTGTGGTTGTCTTTAGAATCAGTGGTGATTTTGTTTCCGTAACTAGCTTTGGAGGATTTTATCAGGGATTGCAGCTTCTTACTGAGGCTGACCAGGAAGCTCCTCCACTCGTGGGATTTTACTCTCTTTTGCAAGAGTGTATTCCTTCTGTTGTACAGTTTGTTTATGGCAGGGGACCACCAGATTGGCTTCCTTTTTTTGGAGGATAGCGTCTTGGTTCTGTTTGAGATAGCACGATCCATGCACTCATGTAAGTGCTTATAAAGTGCAATTGTGTAGGATTCAGTAGTTGTAACTGTATTGTCCATCTGCATGGGTGTCATGAAGTTCACCAGTTCTGTCTTAAGAAGCATGAAGTTGGCTTTGGAGAAATTTTTTATGGTTTCCTTAATGGGGGGGTGGAGGCAGGATGTGGATATCTAGGGTAATTAGCTTATGGTAGGATCGGACCAATGAGGCATTGACTTCAGGTGTGGAACACCGGTCACTCATATTGGTAATGACTAGATCTAGGATATTGTAGCCCCTGGTGGGGGTGTGGATAAGTTGATCCAGGGCATTGGAGTTTATGAATTCCAGAAAGCATTGAGCGAAGGAGTTGTTACATGAGTAGTTTTCCCAGTTAATGGTGGGGTAGTTGAAATTGCCCATTATTAGGGTGTTTGGGTGAACCCTAATATTTTCCAGTACATCAAGAAAAGAGGAGTGGGAATCCTGGGGTATGGTGGGTGATCTGTTGCAAGCTACAATTTGGATTGCAGTTTTGCCCAGAGTTAGTTGCACTTGGATAACCTCGTCTGCATTATGCTGAGCAACTAGCCTGGGGTGTGGATATCCTTAATGAATATGGATACATCTCCGCCTTTGGTGTTTCAATCCAGGTTACATGGCCGAGAAGTATGGTATGAGTTATAGCCTGGTAGTGTAGGGGTGCTCTCTGGAGCCTTGAACCAGGTCTCAGTCACTGCACAGATATTGATGTTCTCCATTTTAAGTAGTGCCTCTTGTGAGTGTGTTTTGAGATTTAGACTTCTGGCATTGAGTAGCATCACCCTCAGTTTTTGCTTGCCTGTTCCTGTTACGGTGGTGAATTTGTCATTTGAACCTTGCCTAAAAAAGGCACTATAGGGGCGGCAAGAACCTTAGCCAGTATCCGGAATCCCAGTGGTGACAGGTGCAGGCCATCTCTGGCAAACCATCATGGTCTGTTGACCATGTCATCCCAGGCAGACAGATACTGCATCCTTTTAGAATGGCACCAGAAGCTTAGCCAATTGTTGAAGTCAATCATTTTGTCCTTGTACTGCAGCATCATTCTGGGTGATGGCAGAATGCAGCTCAGGACTAGGGTCATACCTGCCTGGGCTACAAGATCGGAAAGGTCTTCCATGTCTCTTTTCATGTAGTCCAGGGGGCTACATCTCAGGTCGTTCACACCAACATGGACAATGAGAGAGTCATATTTGTACTTGTTGTGGAGTGATCTGAGTGCGTGGGTTATGTGGCGGATCCTGGCACCCGACAGGCAGCTGACAGTAACCTTCTCCTTGTTTAGCCTGGTGAGTGGGACATCAGTGTGCCTGACTATAGAGTCGCCTATGACTAGTGTGTTGGGTACGTTGTTTTGACTTATTGGCTGTGGTTGAGTGGCACACTGAGTCTGTGGGCTATGTGTCATTTGGGTTGTGTTGGGGGGGTGGAGGTTGCTTGCATTTCTGCTTTGGAGGTCTCTGTTGCTTGAGCAGATTATTATTGAAAGCCTCCACAAATGTTTTTGTGTTTCTATGTGTGGATTTTGGTGGTGTAGATTTAGTGAGACTATGTGATGAGTGTGGTGTGGTGCAAGTGTTTACCTTCTCCGCTTGACTGTCAAGTTCAGTCTTGATTGGAGAGAGAGCTTTACCTCCAGTTTGGCTAGATAAGTGCATCTCTCACAGGTTGTAGTGTTGGGTGGTAGGAGGAGAGGGTTGTCTGTGTACATGAGGCAATTTCTACATTGCCCCAAGATGCCCAGATTCATCAGATAGACAGGAGAGAACACTGGGAGCTGACCCTTGGACATGCCTGAATAAAAAAACTATTTTCCTCTGGATAAGTGAGGAAAGTGAGTACAAGAGCTGTTTTTCTCTAAACAAGTGAGGAAAGTAAGTACCAAAACTGTTTTCCTCTAGGTAATGAGGAAGGTTGAGTGCTGTAGTAATTAATAGGTTATTTAGTGCTTACAAGTTCTGAACAAGTGCTGATCACGAATAAGCAAATTCAAGTGCTAAAAGTAAGAATCTGTATCTGGACTAAACTAGTTACAGGAAAGGGGGGAAACAAGTGCAAATGTGGGCTTTTAAATCAGAAAGTTGAGAGAGATGGAAAAAATACCCAAACGGTCAATAACTACAATTTCTGGGCCAGAATCACTCCTTATGTAGTAGATAGGTTACCTAGTGCTTACCACTCCCACTGATAAGCTAGAAGGCTTCCCTCCAACACAGAAAAGTATAATGTTTGCTAATGTTAATTTAATACAATTTGATTACTTTTGTATAAATGTAAATTTGCTTATGTCACAAGTGATTATTCAATAAAAGTGTTAAAAAAAAACAAAAAGAAGTGGCTTAGTTTATCCAGGAATGACTTTGAAATATTTGTAACAAATTAAACTGCAACCCCAGAAACAGTCAAAACTAAATTATTACATATAAGATTTTATTTTTTAACAAAATAAAAGAACTAAAACTTTGCGAATCTTCAGGTATAGATGAGATGACATCCAAACTAATTAAACTTCTTCCCCAACAAATGAAACATTTTATACCGTCTTAGTAGAAATACACAATAATTTAAATGTCTCCTCCTTATGGAAATATTACGTAATTACCTCTTGCATAAAAAAGAAGGCAAGGATCCTAAAACCACTTATTGACCAATTTCTTTATTAAATACCAATTACAAAATATATAAATCGGTTGCTATGGAATGACTAAAACAAATCACTCTCTTATAATTAAAAATGATCAAACTGGTTTCTTTCCACAAAGACAAACACAAGATAATATAAAATGAATATTGGTGTGTATAAATACTAAAAACATCAATAAATAGGAAGTAATCTTCATTATTCTCAACATTTCGACTCAGTGCAGGACTGCTTATGTGAAGCTCTAAGATGATTTGAATTTCAGGAAAATTTCAACTCACTGATAAAATACATATATAAAGATAAAGCATATGCCAAGTATGGCTTCTTCTCTGAGGCAATTAAATTAATGAAAGGTAAAAACAGGGATGTTCATTGTATCCTTTTCTGTTTGCTTGGCAAGGTCTAATAGTAAGATTCAAGAAATAACATTACAAGATAATTATAAGTCCAAACGTATACTCTTTGAGGATGAGACCACAGCTGTGTTTCATGTGAGTTACACAGAAATTTAGTTTTTCTTCACCTTCCCACTCTGCTGCTGTTGTGTTTTTAAACTCATCTGTCTTTCTAGCTGCCTGCCCCCTTTTTTTTTAATTTGATCACATATCTCCTTCCCTCTCCTCTTTCTTTGGCTATTGTGATTAAGCAAAAAATTATCATTTTGTGAAATCACCCCCCTTCAGCTATTTTAAATTTATTGGCCATCCCATTGTACTCCATACAGCCAGAATACAAAGTGGCCACCCCCCTTCTGATCTATTGTTTGTTTGTGTCTTTCGGCTTTTTCCCGGTTAGGGGTCGCCACAGCGGAACTCCAGTCCGCTAATGATTGGTAGTTGATTTTTACATGCCGAGTTACCAGCCCTGACGCACAACCTTCAATGAAGGTACGCATGTCTCCATGTAGAAGATGCTCTAGCTGAGAATCGAACCGAACAGCGTCTTTAGTGTGAGGCGACAAAGCTACCGCAGCCTCTTCTGATCTATATTACTCTCTTTTAAAATTAGTGACTCTCTACTTAGATAGCTAAAGCTTAAGTTACTCCATCTTTCATACCTAACTGCTTAGTGCACACTTCAGCTCTTAGGATAGTAAACATTTTTTCCATTTTACCTTTAAAATCTGCAGCATCTACTCCAAGACCACAGATTATTGGAGAGGCCCACATTCTGCCTCTCAGTAGTCATCTTTGGATGGTGCAGTGGTGCAGCAGTAGGGTTGCTGCCTCACGGGAAGAGGTTCTCTGGTTTGATTCTTGGCTGGGCTGCCTTCTGTGTGGAGTCTGCATGTCCTTCCTGCATTTGTGTGGGTTTCCTGTGGGTGCTCCGGTTTCTTCCCACGTTATAAAGACATGTGTCTGGAGGGTTTCTCCCCGGGCCTCCACTGAAAATTGGCTTTGTTCCAAGTTGGACTTTCCCAGTTAACAAATGTTACATAAAATAAAAAAAGCTTGAGACTAGTGTTTCTGTTTTGCTCCTGGAGAGAAAAGGAGCATAGGGATATAATTTCTTGGAGACTGCTGATCACTGGAAAGCATTATAACTGCTTCATAGGTACCAGCTTGGAATTTGTGCTTATATTTTCTCCAGGTGAAAGAAGGAGCAGAGTGCATTGATTCCTGACTGTTTCTGATTAGGCAGTCATTGTCTGCATTTGACCTTCCTGATTGGTCTAGTTGCTATTCAATACATCAACCACAAAAAAAAAAAGGTTACAACAAACATACAGACCATTGCATCATCTGGGACAAGACTGTGGATCACCACAGAACCTGTGGCCTGCTTCTCATCTTGGGATTGGTGATACTGTTTGCTTCTGCTGAGAGAAGAAACAAAGGAGCACTGTATCCCAGTAGTGTGAAGGTGTGGTAAGACCAGAACTAGTAGTAGCCAGGCAGCAGCCATTCAGGCAACTCCGCTTGTTTCATCATTCTTGACAAGCTAATTATTTCTTTTCAGTAAATACTGCTTGATTTCTTGGTGTCTAACCCAACTTCAGAACATCTACCTAAATACTTCACCCATAAATCATCAGGATTTACTTATTAGTTTCCCCTCAAGTGTTTGTTAGGGCCTTGTATAGAAGCGGACACCCTGAGTTGACATTTTTCCTGTAAAAGTACCATTGAAATTTCACCAATACCAAGTTGCACACAGCACAACAAGGTTGCACTGGCAAGCACTGCCCCCAGAATTGCAAACCAGATACTCCAGACATTACTTTGTATTCACACTCCAACTGTCCAATCAATAGAAAGGTTCTGTTGCCATGGATACAAACTTTCCCACAGTCTCCTTTACCAACTTGGTGAATATGGGCATCCTGAGGCAATGCAGAACTTGTTTCATGTTTACTGGCAAACAGTTAATTCTCAAACAATCTGATAATGTATGTGAGAGTATTTATACAATGTCACTGGAAGCAGAGCTCTCAGATAAAAGCACTTCTCATGTCAATAAGGTTGTCAGTAGTACACATACTGCACCTATCACTCATAATTCAAAGCAGACACATACACTTGCATATGCAGAGGCACTAAAATGTAACCTTCCTAAACCCTAAAGATCTCCTAGATGAAGTACACATACCAAGTACCCTCAGTGGCCCTAGATGCACTCTTTCACAACAACACCCATACCAACACATAGAGACACATCTAATGGAACCTCTACTTCTAATTCCATAAGGCAAACCACCACACAATCCAGCATTCTGATCATTTTAGACCACATTGTGGGATACACTGATGTGCCTCTCACCAGCCTAAGTAAGTTACAATCAGCTGCTTACCAGGGGCCAGGATCTGCCACATTACACATACACTCAGGTGACTGGACCACAGTTACCAGTAGGACACAATCATAGCCCATGTGAGTGTAAATGACCTGAGATTTACCCCCATAGACTATATGAAGAGAGACATCAGGGTGCTCTCAGAATACATGTCCTAGGCTGATACGACCCGAGCATTGAGCAGCATTTTCCAATCCCCAAGGGTGATTCCACAATACAACTAAAATATGACTGACTTTAATAACTGGCTTAGTTTCTGCTGTCATTCCAGGGGATGCAATATTTGTCAGCATGAAAGGAGATGGCCAACACACTATGTTACTTTGCCAGGGTGGTTTGCACCTCTCAGCTCTAAGCTTTTGGATATCAGCTAAAACATTGTCCTGCCACCATAGTGCCCTTTTAGGCAATGCTAAACTGAAAGTACTTCTGACATAACAAATCAAAAGCACAAAATTCTAAAGGTGTTACTTCTCAATACCAGGAGTCTAAACAAAAATCTCACTCCCTCGAAACTCTCTTCACCTTAAAGAATGCTGACATCTGTGTGTTCACAGAGACACTGTTTAAATCCATGGAGAGCAGTGCAAGGTTATAATGCTTTCCATACATTTAGACCAGCTACTACACAGACAGGGACTAAAGGTGAAAGTGTCTCAATTTACATCAAAAATAAATATACCTCAAGGCTGGTTCATAGGTTCATAGGTAGGTTCATAGGTAGGTACTAGGCTATTGGCCCATGAGCCTATATAAGCCTAGCCAAAAAGGTACCCTGGCTTTTGCCACCCATGAAAATTATTTCCTGTGCCCCTGTTGAGCAGAGCCAAAGAAGTGATCCTCGGGGTGAATTTCCTATTCCCCATCCAATCATCAAGATTTTTCTTGAAGAGTGCTAATGAGGAGCTTTGTTTGATATAGATAGGTAGTTTGTTCCAGAGTATGGGAAGTCTCTGGGACAGGAATCTATCCCTCCAGCATGTTCTGTTTAATGAGGTGACAAGGTTTAGGTCTCTAGAGCGTGTAGGTTGGAGGGATTGGGATTTCTTTAAGTGGAGCATGTCCAACAGCTCTGGGTTTGACATAGCTTTGTATGTTAGGCAGAGATTGCCTTTGAGTAGGTGATATGTGACGGAGTAAAGCTGGAGTTTTTTGTGACAGTCTGTGTAAGGCATCTGTTTGAGGCCAGTAATCCTCTTTGTGAGGTATTTCTGCAGCCTTTCCAGTTGTTGTAGATGTCTTATGAGGTACATACCAAAAGGAGAAGTATACTCTATAATGGGTCTAATGAGTGATGAGTAGAGGAGAACAATTACCTCTTTTTTTCCTGGATGAGAAACCTTTTGTGAAGAGATGTGCCACATAGAAGGAGACTACTGTGGCGATATGATTATCAAAGGAGAGACTACTGTCCACCTGTGTCCCAAGGTCTCTTATCACACTTTTGGTGTTAAGTAGACTACAACCTATGTGGTAGTTTATGGGTACAGAGTTTTTACCAAAAGGGGTGACAATGCACTTTTTGGCATTGAGCTTGAGGCCATGGCTTTGACACCAGGCATCTGTGTCAGTGAGGCCCTTTTGTAGGATGTCCACATCGTTAGGAGTCAAACAGGTCAAAGAGGACAATGTACTTGAGCTTCTTCATTGCTTAAATAATCATAGGCAAAATCTCAAACCACTTCCTTGCAAGCTGTAGTTCCTCCTCTATAACCCAGGAAAGAAACCCATACCATCTATTTTAAACTTATTGGAAACACTCAACATGTAAACCAATAGCATATTCATGGGCAACTTTAATTACCCAACTATTAACTGGGAATCATATATAACATCAAATGTACAGGCACAGAGATTCCTGGAATATGTAAACATAAACTTTCTAGACTAGGTGGCCAATACACCAACAAGGGGTGCAACCATACTGGATCTGGTCCTCACTGATATGGGTGAGTGCTGAACACACCCAAGTGTAATGTTTTCTCTGATCTCCTTTGAAGTAAAAAGTAAAACTTGGAACCCCAGCTATCCCTAGAATACTTAAGAAGTGCTAACTTCCTACTTTTAAGTGAAAAATGGCAAACTTTCAAGCCCCATAAAGCATGAGAACACTGCTGCCTATGTAGAACTGTTCACAGAAAAATTATACAAGCATGTTAATAGCTGCATAGAGGCAACTGTACCATCGAGGAAGAAGTACAGAACTAACTCAAAAACAATCCACCTTGCTGGAATCCCAGCATCAATAGGCTGCTTAACAGAAGGAAGAAAATCATGGCAAAATTAGGAGGTGTACCACCTAGCAGGATAAAAACACTGCCAAACTAAACAAACAACTCAGAGGAGAAATACAGTCTACCAAACCCAAACATGAGGCAAATTTGTTCTCATAGACCAAGGAAAAACACAAGCCATTATTTAGCTATGTCTGCAACCTCAATGGCAATACACAATTGTGTGCAGAGCTCATTGTTAATGGAGCTACCTATACTGAGCAATATGATATAGCAAACCTACTGGTCAAGAAATTCAGTTCCAGCTTTACTCCTCTCTCCTCCTCAACCTTTCCTCAAAAAATACCATCAAATATAACTACCCCTGCTATCACTAGGAAACAGGTCTTTAATGTTCTCTCTAAGGCCAAGAACACTGCATTAATGGGCCCAGGCAGTATCCAAGGATGTCTTCTAAATAGCATGAAACATGACCTATCAGGTCCTCTGGAATTGCTGTTTAGCAGTCGTTTCCAGACAGGCTTCATGACTCATGAATGGAGAACAGTAACAGTCATAGCCCTCCACATAGATGGCCCATCTATATACCCTGAAAACTGCAGACACATAAGACTCACTTGTCTCTTATGCAAAGCCATGGAAAGAATTATCAAAGAAGTGATCAATAATGAGATAGGAAGCCTCCAGACAATGGATCCAACCCAGTTTGTTTTTATCAAAGGCAGGTCATGCCTATTCAGCCTGGTGTACTTCTTTGAGAAGGTTACCAATGCAATGGATGAGGGCAAAATGGTTCACACTGCCTACCTTGACCTGGCCAAGGCATTTGGTACAAAAATCAACTCAGGCATTGTTGACAAACTCATGAGATTAGCTACGGATTCTTATGCCACTCGGTGGATAACCAGCTGGCTCAGAGACAGGACACAGAAAGTTAGAATTGGTGAGTCCACTTCTGCAAAGAGGCCATTCACAAGAAGAGACCCCAGGGATTGGTCTTGTAACCACTCCTTTTTTGCCATTTACTTCTCTGAAGTCAAGGCCAATGTCAATGGCCTCTGACTGACTAAATTTGCAGATGATTGTAAATTAGGAGCAGTCATTGACTGTCCCACTGACACAAATGTTCTCCAAGTAGGGCTGATAGAGATAAGTGATTGTTATCAGAGCCATGGACTAAAACTAAATGGCAAGGAATGCATAATAGTATCTTTGGAAAGTTATCAACCCTGGTTACTATCATATTAACAACACACCTGTAAGAGCTGACCCAGTAGTCAGGAACTTGAGACACACATAATCTTGGGGACACACATAGACAGCAATCCAGCCTTTAATAATCACATATCTAAGAGAGTGAGGAAATCATTCTATGTTTTGCAATTTATAAACAAATATATGGCATCTAGGTCCAAGGAGGTCATTGTTCCACTCTGTTCAGAATTCATCAGACCTGTCATTGAGTACATTGCCCTGTTTGGTATGTACCTAACCTGGCACATCCAACAATTATAACATCCATTGAGGATCTTCACTAAAAAATACAGGGTGTAAGTAACAGGTTCTATGCAGACAGCCTCAAGGCTCTGTCCCTGTAGTCTGTGTCCTACAGACTGTTGAGTGAAGATCTATGCCTGGCATACAAGGCATTGTCAGACCCCACTTTGATGGGCATCTTGCATATCTGCAAAACAAACAGCACTAGAATTACCTCTTCTAAATCTTAAACCTTGCCTGTGAGACTTAAACATTTCCTGTGATATAAATAGGATCTGCTGGAGAGACCGGTATGCATCTCAGAGACTACCCCTTCTCTGGAACAGGCTACCCATCCATGTGAAGCAGAGTTCCTCAATAACCCAATTCAAGTCTAACTTGAACAACTGGTTGGAGAACTAGAAATTCATCCCCGGTTTGGCATCTATGTCTCTAATGGACATAGGCAGTCTGTAAATGGTTCATATCTGAAGCCTCTGCTTACACTTATCAATGGTACGAGAACTGGTGAGAGATTGGGATGCATACCTAGGCTTCAAAAGGCACTTGAGGTCTTTAGCCTAGTAAACACGTATGAACCTTTATAAATAAAACAAACAAATCTTGTGAAGAAATAATGAATAGTAATGAATGAAGGTAAGATGAAATATTCAACAAACTGAACTATCATGTCTGTGGATAGACTTTAACTGATAAAATAGTTATACTTCCTAGGGCTTTCATTCCACACAAAGTACACCTAAATAACATCCTTATGGTATCCAAAAATGAAGATTTGATATAATTATTATTTAAAAACCTGAGAAAAGGCTGGAATTAAATTACCTGACTTAGAATGTTAAGCTAAAGCTACCTCATTAAAAGTCTTTATACTGTGGCTAGATAACACCTAGAATGCTAACTGGAAAATATACATATGGAACTTTTCAACCTTAAAAAATGAAAAGAGAATAATTTTTGGAGATAATAGATAAATACCTGTGGTTAGTTATATGTAGTTGTACTCAGTTCAACATATGTATGACAGACTCAGTCTCATTGCATTAAACATTTTTAATATATTATTAAGCTTATTATTACTGGACAATGTGATCTGAAAGTTTGATTCAGTCTAACAATTTCATTTACATCTTCTAGAATTCAAATAGAAGGTTCTCAAACCTTAAATAGAAAAATAATACATTCATTTTAAGGTCAAAATATGAGCCTGACTCAATATTGATAAATTTTACCATGAAATGTCTGCTCAGGGTATTCTATACTCCTAACAAACTATCAAAAATAATAAAGAAATAAATAAAAATACTAAAGGTGATTGCTGGAGATGTAACCAAAAAAATCAGAGCAGAACAGATTGGTATCACACAATGCTGAATTCTATAATATTGGGAAGCTCTGGGAAAAAAGTGGTTATTAGCTAAAAGTGGTGTGGACTGACAAAATAAATCTATATTAGCTGTATTTAATTTTCCTGTTTAAGTTGAATAATATGATTAAAATCTGTTTTCTTGAACAAGATAGGTTTGACTGCCACGGTCTTTTGCAGCAAAAAAGTATTGCATTGTGCCTACCCATCTGTCATTGTATTAAGAGTGTGTGTGTGTGTGTGTGTGTGTGTGTGTGTGTGTGTGTGTGTGTGTGTGTGTGTGCGCGTGTGTGTGCGCATGCGTGTGTGTGTGCGTGTGTGTGTGTGTGTGTGTGTGTGTGTGTGTGTGTGTGTGCACATATGTGTGTGTGTGTGTGTGTGTGTGAGGGGCGGTTCACACATATGTGCATGAGCATGCAGTGTTAAAACTTTTGTTTTTAACAAATAGCATTGAGTTTTAGTAGTATTACTAACACACCAAGGATATAGAGAAACTGTCAATGATGCACTTACACTGTAAAAATCACCATGTTTTAGGATAAACCAATGGACAGACACATATACACACACACACACACACACACACACACACACACACACACACACACACACACACACACACACACACACATCAGTGTTTCTGAGTTTATGTATACAGAAATTGTTAATTTGTGGCGGCCAGGATGCTGAAGGGATAGAAGCAGAATTCTTCAGCTCTGCTGTTCTTGACATATTACTGACAGGAAATTTTATTCCTGTGTTATTGTGCTTTGTTTTTTATAAAAAGTTAATAACTTAAATCATTCTCTATGATAACATATAACATTTATTTATAAATACCTATATTTTCCTGTCAAAAAGCTACTTGGACGAATTTTTCTCATTCAAGCAAGATGAGTGACAGCTAAATTAACTCTCATGATACTGCACCAAAGAAGGAGCTTCAAATAGTTCCAACTAATATAGAGGAGTTATCTCTGAAAATGGTTGAAATGGATAGTAACTTATAAAACTTCATGGACAAGTGTACCAAACAAATGGAATTACTTCTAGAGTCACTCAGTCAAAAAAACTTCAATTTACTGGAATAGAAGAATCTTTAAATGATATGAAAAAAAGACTATCAGAAAATGACCACAGCACAGAATTTTTATTAAAACAAAGCACATTCCTGTTGACAAACTGAATGATCTGGAGAACAGATCATGAAGAAATAATATCAGGATCTTTGGACTTCCAGAGAAAATTGAAGGGAATAACAGGTTAAAAGTTTTTGACATCCTGGCTCCATAAATTAATTGATTTGTGTGAATCAATGTCTTATGGAATTGAAAGAGCACACATATCTCTCACAGTACCTTCTGATAAAAATCCACACCAAGATCTGTAACTGTAAGATTTCTTTCATCACTTGATAAAGAACTGATTCTCAAAACAGCATGGGCAAAACCTCCCATCAAACTAGATGAGAAAATAATTAGGTTTGATAATGACTACTCCCCTACAGTGATTTCCAAAAGAAAAAAAAAATTCAGCCCATTATTAAAGAACTAAAGAAAAAGCAGATCAAAGTCTACTTGTTTTTTTTCTAGCCAGACTAAAAATATTTCCTCATGATAAAACAAAAACTTTTGAAGATATAGACTCTGCACTTTCTTTCTTAAAAGTTAAAAAGTAATAGTGCAACCTGAAGAAATGGATTGGAGCAACAGTTCATTGAAATGATTGGCTGAAGAAATGGCTGGAAAACACAGGAAAAGAAGAAAAAGTTAAAGTAAAAGTGACTACTTAATCTAAATTATCATTATAAATCTATAAGCAGTGTTCATATAATGTTTACATAGCCTTTTTTTTCTGTGTTCCTTCCTCTTATTACTTCATATCAGCATGATATACCAATTAATCTGAAAAGAAATAAAACTCAGCAATTTTGAGGTAACTTTATAAACTTTATATTATTTAATTAGATCACCTTCCCTGGGATTCATGAAGCTTGGCACAAGAACGGCGTTAAGCTTGCGCCAACCATGTGGTGTAGAGATGGCACAGTAGCACCATATGCACATTAATGAAGGTGCACTGCCGCCACATCCACGTGCATAGGAAACATGCGCGAGTGCATGGGGCGTGTCCAAGCGCCGCATGGAGGCGTGGACATGTCGGCTGTTTACGTGCAACCTAAAATGCTGAATAGTACAGCCTGCCTCTAATAGTAATCACACCTGTCAGTGTCCGTGGATACTGAAACGTATGCAAAGTATGCAAGACAGTTTTGCAAACACAAAAATATGAAGCAAACACAAATGCATGTAGCTGAATATTGAGTCCCCATCCCTCAAACAAATGACATTTAAAACCCAGTGCCCGTATTCTATTGTAGTGTCAATAGTTATGCCAAGTGGAAGCAAAATGCATCGTGTTAGCGTGCCACCAACAGCTAAGTCTAGCCCAATGGTCAGGGTTACCACCTTGTCCCACATTGTTTGGGACAGTCCCCCTCTGGGCAGTTGTGTCCATACCAAAACCATTATAAATGTAAAATATCTACATGTTACAAGAAACAGAATAAGCAAGTAAACGAAACAGAAGAAGGAGCTAAACTTCTACAACAATAAGCTTACATTTAGGCATAAAACAAAAGTACTAACTGTTGTACTGACCGTGGGTATGTGTTGCTCTGAAAAATCTGTTGTGTCCCGAATAGATCCCATCCTGGCCATATGAAAAGGTGGCAACCCTACCAATGGTCATAGCATTCGCACAATAACT
>NC_056726.1:861138231-861168231 GCF_019279795.1 Protopterus annectens
ACACACAACCTCTCCCAACTGCTTCAATATGCCTTACTCCCTCCGTATCCCATGGGCTTGTTCTGGCCGCAAACAAATAACCGTCCTTTGCAAGTGTTGGTAGCAACACCCTGCACACACAGCTAATGTGAATTACCAATACACCATGGCAAATATACAGACAATGGACAGTACCACACACATACCATACAGCACAGTCATTCAACAGTATAGCAATCTACCGGCAGATATGTCCGGACCACTGGTGTTTGCAGACCTGGCCGTCTTGTGTTTACATGTGTGAGCATGCCCAGTATGACCATTCCACATGTTGTCGATTGACATTGCCGTCATACCTTCATGTGTTTAAGCATGCCCAATATGGCCAACTGTATCGCATGTGTTACATGTCCAGGTAGTCAGTACTGTGGTGCCGACCTCTGCGTTGTATACTGACAGGAGGCATGCTGTGTCTGCAGGGTATCCATCCGTCATGTGGCATTGACTGTTGCTACATTTCTGCACAGTGTGGGGGGACATCCGACTGTATCCACATTCCCATACAGCACCGGGGGGGTCAGCTGACTGTTGCTATATGTGTACATTGGAAGGGGGGGCACACCTGACACTTGTATACATTTGCTACTACTGTACTGGTATGTCAGGTACTCCATTTCAGTGTGTAGACCTACCTATTGTGCTGGCTAGAGGCATACCAGTGTACTCCAGATCTTAGCTTTAATTACCAACATATTAGTTTCAGACGTCCTAGCCTTCACAACCTGCAGCCAACTGCCTAGTCTGCTGTAGTCTGTCTGTGTTGTCTGTGGGGGGGTCATCCATTGGGCATATTCAGAGGTCATAGTACAGCATTTGACTGTGTTGGTCTACACCTGTCCAGCTGGTTGAGACTTGTGTGGGCTGTATGGACACATATGATGCTCAGCCCATTACCTGCAGTGGGTTATGACACCCTGTGTACTACTGGCTACTATAGTGATCCCTGTATGTGCTACAGATGTCATGGTGCCACTATGGACATCTACTGTCTACTGCCTTAACATTCGGCCACCAAATTCCCTTGCATGCTCACATCCATACCATAGCTACAGGTAACAACACATTCTAATACAACTGCCAATTGGTAGGTTGATTGACTTATCTTGAGGGTGTGCCAGACCTGAGGATGGTGCTGGAGGGCTGCCTATGTTGGATGCACATAGTGCACTTCCTATACATGGTTGAGCACAGGTAGTGTCATGTTTGGCATTCCTTTTACTGTCTGTGCGAGTCAGAGATGGTGACATTCCCTAGGTCCCTACTGTGTCAGTGCATATGCTATGCATGGCCTCTTTGCCAAGGCCAGGTCATACTGGGCACGCCTCCTTCTGCCTACTGGGTCTGGCTCAGGGTGTTCCTCCTCCAAGTCACTCTGTGCCTGTACAGGCCTTGGCATTGGTGGGGGGCTGTGTGGCCCTGCCCCATGTTGTTCCTGCTGCAGCTGTTTCTGCAGGATCATATTGTGTAGCATAGCACATACCATAACAATTTGGGTGCATGTAGCTGGTGAATAAGGCAAGGCTCCACCGGATGTGTCCAAACACTGGAACTGTGACCTGAGCATCCCAAACACATGCTCTATTATATGTCTGGCCTGTGCTTGTGCCTCATTATGGCGTCGTTGTTCAGGTGTGTGTGCATTTCTGATGGGTGTCATCAGCCATGGCTCCAGTGGGTACCCAGCATCCCCCACTAGGTGACCGTAGGGGATGTCCATATTGACAAAGCTGTGGTACAGCTGCATCAGATGCCATATATCAAAATCATCATAGCTTCCAGGGCAGCCAACACACACATTCAGTATAATGCCCTGGGCAGTTGATGGAGGGGATGCCCCTGCGGTTAATGTAGGCCCTACCCTGCTCACCGGGTGGTGCTTTGATGCGTACATGCGTGCAGGCTTTAGCACCCACTACCCCAAGGTAGTCTGCCATTTGGTGGAAGAGACTCATATTGTTGGTCAACACCTCATGTGTGTTGAGGAAATGTATGTGCTCACTGGCATGTGGTGACTTAGCATCCAGGAACTGGTGGAATACTCTGGATGCAGATACCTATGAGATCCCCATGATATCCCCAGTTGTGCTTTGGGAGGTACCTGTGGCTAGTATACCTAAGCCTACACATACCTTGGTATCCACTGGGATGGGTTCCCCTCGACCTGTTCGATGTGTCAGGTGTGGCCGGCACAGCTCAACAATCTGCTGTAGGAGGTCTCTGTCCACCCCATAGCGCTCCACTATCTCCAGCTCATGTAGCCCCTGGTAGGTTACCCTGGGTCTGTACAGTCTTCTCTGTCTCCTCGCTGAGGGTTGTTCGGCAGCATTCACATCCTCACCACCCTCAGCCTCCTGCACATGTTGGTCTATGTTGCCTGCTGCAACCCTTCTCACTTCGTAGGATTGTTTTTTTAAAATTTCCCCGCATGTATACACCGGTAGTGTAGAGTGTGGAAAAACCTGAGGGGATAGTGCTTGCTCACTTTATCTACATATATTTGACACCGGTCTTTAACAAATCAGCTGTCATTCTGGGATGGCATGGCTGACAGTAGGCAGGCCTTTGACACATATCACATACATCCATGATACAAGGGAGTGCGGATATTAACCAAGTCGCATCCGCCCACACATTGCCATTCCAAGGCAAATGTCCTAAACACAGGTTAACTCCAATACACCTACAGGACAACTGTAATGTTTTCTTATGCTAACCAGTGCTAGATGTGTAGCGTCCATATTCACAGCTGGCCACTGTAGATCCAACAATGGGGAGTACTGACATCTGTGCAGTGATGAACAACTGGCTGATGTCTCTGTAGTGCACAATAGCACTAACACCATATACCTCAGTACCTAGCACTACCACCATACACTTCAGAACCAGACATGTGGGCCATAACACAGGTACAGACCGCTCCAGGTGGTGTACCCACATACATAAAGGCCACTCAAATGTACTGTCCGGTTCCCCCATGAAAGGCATCACAGATGAGCCATGTGCAGGATGCAGTGTCACATGCTGTATTCTAGGATTTAAACTGCAGACACCACCATACCATTGGACCACCACCACACAACCATACATGTTGTATGACAGACGAGTACGCCACCATGTGACACTTGACCTATGTACTGCACTGAGCTCTACATCAACTGTAGACAGTACACATGTACTGACACAGTTGCATCATGTGTTATGCAATGCAATAATACCACTGTCTGTGACCATATCAGCTGTACGCATACCAAGGGCCCTCAGTATTGTCCACCATTAGCAGATGTATGTTGCTGTACACCAGTACACACCCTCATGTATGGATATGACATACATGTACCTGCCCTGGGTATGTACATGCCACACACACAACATACCTGTAAATAGCATAGTTGTTGTAGTCCTTTGGGCAAACAGGTGGCTACAGCCATTACACACATGCACATGGAATGTAGGTCCATGGCTGCTGAATGCTAACAGTACATAAGGTGTGATATCAATGTTGAGAGGTAACATCCCCTCTGCACTGGTCACCCATCATATCATACAACAGTCCATGTGTCATGTATGTTATTACACATATCTGCCAATTGCTATGCCTACAAACATGAACAAATGTCAGGACTGTAGGACCTACACTCCTGTACACATAGTGTTGTGTGTTCAGATAACATGTGTGTGCAGTTGCTGATGTATGCAGGTGGCGTGTATCCTAGTACATCATGCAGCTGCAATGCAGCTTCAACATTGCCAACTGTATATGGTGATATCCTGAATGTACAGAAAAATGTACCAAATGTATGGACAGATGTGTTGAAATAACTAAGTGGCAGGGCATCTTTGCAGATGGATGATTGCTGTGGACAGCTCACAGGTGTGTCACAAGCGGTCCTACAATACCCTGTGTAACCGGTAAGCAATGGTTTCATTAATTGAAGGACATAACACACAACTTAGACAGCAGTCAGGGTGATAACGAAGGTAAATCACTTGACACATGTTAATAAATATGACGTCCCTAGTGCATATATCAGCACTGTTGGCACAGGAAGCGTCAGTACAGTTTGTAACGTGTGCAGTACTGCTGTACATCTGACATACATAACATGAGCTAGGCAAGTCTGAGATTCACAGTACTGGCATGTGTGGTTGCATGTGTATCCATATTTGTCACATATTGTGGGGAATACATCTCAATTGTTACTCACTCTCCTGTACACTAGTGTACACATCTGTACAGACTGCAAATGTATAAAGTAGGACATAGGCAGGGGCATGTATCTCACACATGTGAGGTATCTGTATGTGCATGACATAGGTGTATTAAACATTGAATGCCGCAGTGTGTGTATGTAGGGCTGACTGGTCCCTGGGGTGAGGATGTATGTTACCATACTGAACTGATAGCACCCCTCCCACCATCCAGGTGATGCATTCAACTATCCATGTTGATGTCCCCGATCTTAGGCTGTACTGACTACCTGTACATGTTTATTCTCTGTGGCACGTCATGTAGGTGCACAGTGCTGTAATGATGATTTGCACATAGGCAGGGGTCCTCAGCACACCAGTAGCAACTGTGTGCAAGTGTGTGTTACTGTGTCAGTGAAGCCATGAGTGTGTGTGTCTGTGTTACAGTGTCACTGAATACATGTGTGTCAATACCTGAGTGTGTCGGTGTAGTTGTGTGTTGGCATCCTGTCATGGGAACGTGTATTACTGATTCCCATTGAGGCATCACACGTCCCACTGGCCTCTACCCTTGTAATCAGCTAGACCACTCTCTTACCTCACCACTCCATGTAACTGTACTTGTGATGTCACCCTTTATGGATGTCACGTCTGTGTCCACAGTAGCTTAATACACAGCTATCATGCTCATGGAACAGTAGACATGTTTGTAACATAGGACATTCTCACTGGTATGTGGCAGCTACACGGTGCATGCTGGTATATTCATACATACCTGTGAGTAGTCCACATTGACATATGGGACACTTAACTGCAAATACTGACATCCACCAGCACGTGCAATTAGACCTAAAGAAGGACAGCAGAACAACCTGACCAACATGCATTGACTGTTGTTACACAAGACTTATACTGTTAACAGTATTGTGCACCTATACTCCATGGTATATCTGCTGACTGTCAACAGACCCCAACATTTGAAAACTACACATATCATCCTAGTCTGTTCACCCTGTGCATCAGACCATATGAGAATGTCCCTGCACCAATGGTGTGGATGTCAGGGATGCGGCACAGGCATCATCGTATGCACAGGGTGTTAATGTTTGCCAGAGGCCTAGGATGCACCATTGGATGACATCATGTGTGTGGGTTTGAGCCTTTGATCTAATTGGATGTGTGTGGATGTTATGCATGTGTGTGTTGCCGTGCCCAGTGTGTGCGTGTATGTCTGCACACAGTTCTCCCATGTGTCTGGCCTACACAGGGGTATTATTGACAGCTGCAGACTGTGCAGGTGAGGTTTTACAGTTCATGGTGTCCAGCCACAGACATGTAACCTGTGCCTGCCAGGGATTGCATGGGCACTACCAGACAGTGGTTCAGATTGGGTACTGCCTAATGTCACTAGTCCACTGGTACTGTGTCCCTGTTGGGACTATCCCGGGCCACGTGCACATGGCCTGCTGTGTCATGGTGTGGACAGCACAGCACCAGATGCACTGCTGCTGCTACCGCCACTATGGGAGCGGGCATGTGAGGTAGCTCATGCACGTAGACCTGACACAGGTGATGTAGAAGGCCTATGTCCACGTGCCCGATGCCTCACTCCTACCAGATGTTCCAACACAGACAGCTCATGCTCGCGGATTGTCATGCCACGGTCAAGGACTCCAGCCATGTCACCCATCTATCCAAAACATCAGCAATCTGCTGTTGAGTATTTACCATTGCCTGGATGCTGTTCTTTAAAGAATGGAGAGCAGCCCTCTGTAGCCTTTGATCTTCTCTGTTGCACCATTTAGCATGTACCTGTGCCTCTATTACAGCTAGAAACATGCATCTGGTGACACCGGCTGCTGTGTTCTGTCATGCAGGAACATGTTGGCCAGAGGTCCTCCTACAAGCAGCACTGGCCACGTACTTGTGTGGGGCACCACCAGTAGGTTGGCTGACACCATGGTGTGCAGGCACACCTTCCATAGCCCCCACACTTTCCTGTTCCAAGCTACCACGTGCCAACTGACCTTCCTTTATGGCCACTGGTGATGGGGTATGTGCAGGTATGGGATCTGTGTGCGGGGATGAGGTGGATATAGATGGAATGGCAACCAATGGCACAATTTCAACCCCTGACAACTCTGCCTGTGACCCAATCACATGTTCATCATCACTTCTAGAGTCTGTGGGGACACTAACATCTGATGTACTGCAGTAGGGCAATGCACCTACATCACCTGTGAGGGCAGACAAGAACTGTACATTACAATCTATACAATAGACACACACACATGCATGTGATATGACAGAAGGTATGCAACATGCATGTGATACAGCAGACGGCATGCAGCACAGACAATAATAGTGGTAGCTATCATACATTCCTAGGTTGCACACAGCATGCATGTGTGATAGCAGACGGCATGCAAATTACACAATCATAGTAGTGGTTAGCATACATCCCTGTGTTACACCATGTGGACCAGCACAGGTTAACAGTACACCTGCCTGATGTGTGGCATATGACCTTGATACTCACATGTAGTATGACATGTGATCTGCTGACGTGTGCAATGACATGCAAACAAGTTTAATACAATGGTGTCCTGTCGAATATATAGTGGGGCAATGGTTTACCAATTCAGTGTTGTCTGTCCACCCTACAGATATCCTGCAAATGTAGCTGATGTGCATGGCCATTATAGAGAATCATGAGGCGTCTCTAGTGCTATACAGTGTGAGTTGCAAACATTGTTCTTAGCCATGACTGTGTTCAGATACAATACATATATACTGTGGAATTTGACCCACGTCACTGAGGTGTATACACACTAAACCATGATGTGGAAGTTGTGACACAGGTCACTGATGGGAATACGGATGACACCCCTGCACATCTGCAACCATATTGCTGCAGCCTGGCAACTATGGGCAGACATGGCAAACACATCAGTACACCATGTCCCACATGATATCTGTGTACCACACACACACACACACACACACACACACACACACACACACACACACACACACACACACACACACACACAAGGAGCTAGTATGGCATTTATGTCCATCACCGGCAACGGGAATGTACTGTATCTGTGACCTGATGTGGATACTGTACAGGTAACTGCTGTCATGTTGCAACACCCTCAAGATGTTCAACACATCCTATGTGGTGGATTGATGTTACACCTACACAAGATGTGCACAGGCCTGTAGGACGTCTAGCATTCCACATCTAAATTATGACCATTATATAAAAGCCATGGTCGAACCATGTGTAGCCATTGTATGACAGGGTATACACACAAGCACAACACTTCTAGTGTGTGTGTTGCTCCATGTCTCTGGCCATCCTGCATGGCCATGTGTGTACATGTGTTGTCCAAATTATAGTGATGGGCATCTATTTCACATGTCTGTGTTGTCCCATATGACATATAAGCTCCACTGACAACAGGGTTATGCAGATAAAGGGTGGTATGTGGGATATGTTTTCAGGTTAGGTTGACAGTGTAGCAGCCAGGCCAATAGATGTCATGGACATGTTAAGATAGCACATCACATTGTGTGACATTCATAGCAGGGCTATGATCCACACCAGTGAAACCTGTGTGCTGGCCATACTCCAGCCCACTGTGTAGTACTGTTTGTATTCCACCACATTTGTAGATCAGATCTGTTGTACATTCCTAAAGTGAACAGCACCTCCACCATTGTATGCACAGCTGTCAACACATCTGGCAATACAGTTTGTGAGGATTCATGTAGGTGGGATGATTCACATAGTTTGCAAGTGTGGCACATGGATAGTCATTGTGATGCATTGCAAGTCTGACCTGTACATTGTGACAGGGCCATACATTATGTGCACATGTTGTAAATGGCCACATGGCAGACAGATTTGTGCTTTATAGTTTCTGATAAATAATAACACTCTCACCTGCAACGGGCTGCTGTTGCCATGGAACACCAGAGGGACCTAAATAGGAGTAACACAGCAGTATGAGCATAATCCACCCCTGTATAAAGGCTACAGGGAGCAATGTGCATAACACATACACCAGTACATTAGACTATACTATGGTGTATGCACATGTGTGCATACACAGAGTAGCATACTATAGTATGTGGCATGTGTGTATACATGCCTTGCATATGATGTTACATTACATATTGTACAGTGACACATGCAGCTATATGGAATATAGTTGTTATAGGTGCAGTACTGACTTACCAGGCAACTCCAGGCTCAGTGGTTGAGAGACACCCACCTCCATAATATTGGCTAAGGCTTGTGTATGTGGTACTGCGGGTGTCCCCAGGTTGGCCAGTAGCTCCTCGGTACATGTGAGTGGGGGCTGGGTTGGTGGTCCACCACCTGTTGCACCTTGTTCCCTGGCGATTGCATCCGCATGCTGTTTTGCACATCTAATGAGGTCTGTACAGTGTCTGTGCACCTGGTGGTATGTGCGGTTGTGGCCACCCACATTATTAACCCTGTTGCGAAGTTCCATCCACAGGGCATCCTGCTGCTGTGCATCCTGTGGCACATGGCTGAACAGGATGTCGTGATTATCGAGTAGGTATGGGATGAGGGCCTCATGCTCCAAGCGTGTAAAAGGGGGAAGCCTTGCACGTGGTATACCTGGAAGACATAATGATGGAGACAGGTCACAGTACCTCAGAAACATACAGAGCTACAGCTGAACATACATGTGTATCACATTACTTCAGTTTAAATAGTTGTATTTGCAAACCTACATGACACTGACGTGTTTGTGTCACACACGTGACACTCAATGTTGAGTGGATATTATCAACATATATGTGTGTGTGTGTGTGTGTGTGTCACCTGATTACATTGCTCATACTCCATGTAGTTGCTGTCTTGATGTGGGCATGTCTGTTTGCCTGTACTGGTGTTCCTACCTATCAGCACATAGCTGGATGTGTCCGCATTAATGCAGTTGACCTTGATGCAGTGTATATGTCACATATAAGGACTTGCCTTAACAGACATGACCTGTGACCCTGCAGGCATGCTACATAAGGTTTTACATGTATGAGTTCTGCTACACATGTATGAGTTCTGCTATATACATCTGTACAGCACTGTACAGCGATTCAACATCCTGCCATTTATCACCTGTGTTGCACATGTGATACACATGGGACACTGGCTAGCCAGATGGTATTTGCAGGGATGGATATCAACTATGGCATGTACAGTCAAAGTCAACTAGTGGGCTATATGCCATGGGCCATGTATGCATCTAGGATGAAAGGTTACCTGGCAGTAGCCGACAGGTGGGTCTGTGGGGCCAGGTGGAGTAGTGCCACATTACTGATCCACAGGGTTAATGATACATATGCGTAACCATGCGGTCATCACACCATGTGTGAGAGGGGAGTGATGTGCAACTTTGACGGACAGGAATGCATAGTATGCAGGACTATGTCAAGTGTATGGGACAAGGATCTGTCCAGCATGTGGTAAGTGGATGTCCATGAAGTATGTGTTCGAGATCAGGATGAGTACATGTAGCATGTCCGACATCACTGGGTTGGACATGGATTTATTCAGGGTATGCATCATCCTACATAGTGGAGATGGGGAATGGGAAGGCTGGTGTAGGCCATCTGCACATGGCCAATACCCCTTAAAGGAAATATGTGATCTGATATGGGTCACTTGAGTGGTCTGTATGGCTGGACAATGATATCTATATTCATGAATGTCACCCTATTATTATTAGGATTGCCACATATGACTCCCTGATGGGTGTGGTAATGTAGCTATCACAGGAAAGATATCTGCCCAGCTGCATCCCTCACACACAAGTGTCCATTATGATGACCGCTGCCTAGGTGGTTGTTCATGGGCACAGGGTTATTAACATAGGGGTGACAATGCGAGTCAGCTATTGCTCCTAGGTCATAGTCATTCACATACTTCAATAGGCAGATGCCTTCTGTTTGTCTGTGAGGTATAGACTACAATGAGGGGGAATAGAATTCATTAACCCTGACATACTGTAGCTGCCACTGGTGTGATGATCACGTATTATTCAGACTCCTTCTGTAGTATTGTTTCTGCCAGCAGTCCTGTTGCTAAACACTCCTGTGACATAGGAATATACATCTAGTATACCAAGTGTAGTTGGTACACAGTATGGGTGATGATGTCCTATGACCTGGCAAGGTTATGATATGTACTGTGTCATCAATCATACTGTCATCTACATCTGTACTGTTGACATCACTTAAGTGATCAAGATCCATGGCCTTCCAGACCAGACTCAGCAGGGTAGTAGTGCAGTACTTCCCATTATCAGTGGTGTCTCCTCCTTTGTTTGGTTGTGATACCTGTTGGTGTGCACCATTCAGTGTGTACACAACCTGACACGGAGCTATGTTTTACATGATGTGTACGTGAAGAGCATCTTGTTTTGCCATATGTGTATGATACAACCTGTGATGTGGGCAGGTCCCATGCAGACTGAGTGCAGCTTGTACCTGCATAGTTGTGGATACAGGGGCCCTGTGGTGCACATGGATATATGCTTGTGTACCTGTTGGGAGGACGGGGCCATGTTTTTATATTATCCAAGACCCTATCTGGATTGCTTATTCATGTTAAGCACTTATTCAGGACTTGTAAACAGTACGTAAGCTAATGATTACTATAGCACTCAATCTTCCACATCACCTACAGGTAAGGGTGAACAGGTTTTGTACATACTTCTCTCACTTGTGTAGAGTAATGTAGCTGTTGTACTCACTTTCCTCACTTATCTAGGTGAATGTAGTTCTATATTCAGGCATGTCCAAGAGTCAATTGCCAGTGTTCTCACCTGTCTATCTGATGAATCTGGACACCTTGAGGCAATGTACACATTGCCTCATGTAAACAGACAAGCCTCTCCGCCTACCACCCAACACTAAAACCTGTGAGAGATGCACTCATCTAGCCAAACTAGAGGTAAAGGTCTCTCCAACCAAGCCTGAGCCTGACTGTCATGTGGAGAAGGTACACAGTCGCACAACATCACATTAATCACATAAGCCTCACTGTATCTACTCCACCATTAACTGTGAAAAATACTCGTGTACCAACATATTAGCTCAACGGTTTCTGGAATTCATAAACACCAATGCCCTGACTCAACATATCCACACAACCACCAGGGGCAACAATACCCTACACCTAGTCATTACCAACATGAGTGACTGGTGCTCCACACGTGAAGCCAACTCCTCTTTGGTCCGATCAGATCATGTGCTGAACACCATTCATGTCCACATCCCGCACCTACCCCCTATTAAGCGAAACACAGTATAGTATGTCTACAAGGCCAATTATATGCTTCTTAAGGCAGATATGGTGGACATCATGACCCCCATGCAGATAGACAGTACTGTTACAACTGCTGAATCCTACACAAATGCACATTATAAGCACTTACAGGATTGCATGGCTTGTGCTATCTCAAACAGAACAAGGACGCTATACTCATAATTAACTAAACCAATCTGGTGGTCCCCTGCCATAAACATATTGTACTACAGGAAGTAGACACTGTTGCAAATGAGTGTACAATACCATGCATGGAGGAGATCCCTGGCCAGCCTCAGTAAGCAGGTGAGATCCCTTATACAATCCTCCAAAGCTAGCTATGAAAACTTTAACGCAACTAATACTAACAACAACCACAGAGCCTCGATGTCAGCAACCAGATTTGCTCTGAGTTACAGCACAAAGGCACGAACATTACAGAAACAATGGATATTGGCAACATCCTGGCAGATCCCTCTCAAAGCTGCACACTCTGAAGGCAATATCACAGCATCTATGGGACTGGACAACTTCCCAGGCTGCGTTTTACATGAACTTTGGATCGTACTGTCTCCTCACCTATGCACCATGTTCGATTATAGCCTCACATTGGGCATAGTGCCCCTGAATGGAGCACAGCAACAGTTATCCCATTCCATAAAGGGCGCCACAATGGACCACAGGACCTATTTCCCTATAGGCCTGACTAGCCTGGTCTGCAAGGCTATGGTGCACATCATGGATCACTGTCAGAGACATTGGGTACATCCCAACCTTTGACCCCTCCCTGTTTGCCATTGTTAAGGCCAGACCATGCCTCCTAAACCTAGTGGGCTTCTTAGAGACAGTTACCAAGGCATTAGATGAGGGTAAGGAGGTCCACACAGCCTACCTAGATCTCTCATAGGCTTTCAATACCATTCCTCCTTCTGGTATTATCAACATACCCATCCGCCTGAACATTAACCCCTACATCATGTGATGGTCGCAAAGTGGCTCACGGACAGAACACACAAAGTAGGAGTTGCATATCCTGGGTCCGACTGTATACCAGTTAAAACTGCCGTCCCCCAGGGCTCAGTCCTAGGACCCCTCATGTTCGGTATATACTTCTCTGACATACAGACAAGCACGGGAGGGCTTTGGCTGAAAAGGTTTGCAGACGACTGCAAACTAGGGGACATAATTGTTTCCCAGCTGTTACAGACACCCTCTGGAAGGATCGCACTGAGACGGATACCTGGTGTTAATATCATGGCATCAAGCTGAATGCCTAAAAGTGCATAGTCATCCCCTTTGGATATAACTAATTACCCATGGACTACCACATAGGTGCTAGTCCCCTACATTCAAAGAAGGTATTATGGGATCCGGAAACACCAGTAGATAGCAATCTCTCCTTTGATACCCATAATGACAAGGTGATTAGAATATCCTTCTACATGGCCCCCCTAATCTCTAATGGGTTCGCATCCAGATCAGAGGGGCCATTGTGACTCTACACATGTCATATCAGACCCATTAAAGGATATAACACCCCATTTGAGATATACCTTACAAGACAACTGCAACATCTTGGAAGACCACACCAGTACCACACCAAGAGGATTACTGACCTCAAACAGATGACCTATACAGCCCAACCTACGAAACTCCAGCTGTACTCAGTTGCATACCGCATACTCACAGGTGATCTCTGCTTGACATACAAGGCCCATGTCCAACCCTGTATTGCTGGATATGCTCCACCTAAACAGAAGCCCCTGAGAGCCACATGCTCTAGGGATATACACCTAACCACAATGATGAGTAGAACATTCTGAACGGATAGATTCCTGACCCAGACACTCCCTGTGCTTTGGAACGTGATTCCAATGTAAATCAGGTAGGGCCCCTCATGAGCACTCTTCAAGGGAAATGTTGCTGTGTGGATGGGAGACAGACATGTACCCGGGGATCACTGCAGTGGCTCTGTTGGACAGAGGCACAGGGAACTATTGGCTCTGCCGTTCAGAGGCACAGAGAACCAACCTACGGGGTGGCAAAAGACAACACACGCTAGCTAGGGTTACAGATACCCTTTGTAAGACAGCCTAGTACCTACCTTTGCACATATTACATGTCTTATGTGTATGTATAGTTAAATTGCTCTCCCATTTTACTTTGCTATCATGCTGGTAAAGTCTCAGCTCACTAAAAGACATACGTATCCTCTTATTTTGTATTGTAAATGCTGATTGACATAACTAATGTTTGCCTAACATTACAGTAATGCGATGTAGCTTGTAATATATATCTGCCTACAATACTGTACATTACACAGTTATTGGCACAATATCCCACAATGCAAAATATACATGCACAGTGGCCCAACCTTCCACATGTTATTTTCTGTATAACACCCATACATATGGCTACGGTTACAATATAGCAACATATACTATCCCCTGTTATAGCACATACTTGTTGGACCAACCCTGCCACTGACGTCAGCTGGAGAGGAGTATTTCTGCTCAAAGCCCTTATATAGCATCCCTTGTGGTGTATGCAGTGTTTGCCTTGTGGCCTACAGCAGTACACACAAATACTACAAGTGTGACTATGCTCAGCAATACATCACTACAAGATAACTGTTTCCACTATATGGATTGTGTGCACTTTAAATACTACAGAATAGTACTACATACACAGACATACTGACTATTCTACATACCTTATTAGTAACCCATCGTATTGTTGACAGTTGATTCACTTCTTTTCAGTTTGTGTTTCAATGTTATTTGTAATGTTCTGCTGGTATATACGCATGGTTTGAATGTGTGATGATACATCCTTTTCTAGTTACATATCGGTAACATGTGGTATCCTGTCCACCAAATGCTGTTCCAAAGTAGTTAATTGGATGCACATCAGCTGTGCAGCTACTCCATTAGCCGATACCATGGCAACAGTGGTGTATAAGTGAGTACTCCTTTTAGGGGTTGTCCTTTTGCCTTACTTTCGAGGGAGATGGCCTAGATGTGTTATTGCGATATATTTCAACAGCTATATGGAGGCACACAGAGATATATTAGCTTCATGACTCTAGTGGACTGTGTGTAATGGCTAGACGAGTTAGTTCTACATGTGAGTACAGCTGTTATATTTCGGAACAGTGCTACTTATGCAGGGTTTATTTGTACCTTATACTTCTGCAGATGTTTAAGTCTGGCAAGGATGTTTGGCCAGCTCAAGGCCGTATGGCTATGCATGAACTGTTATGTGGTGTACAATGTGCTTGCCAGACATCCTTGATTTGCTGTACAAGTGTAGCATACTGTGCTGTTACTCACTAATTGCGAACACATCCTGATGTTCGCACAACCCTCTGAAACGGGATTAGTGCAAACAAACCCTATTACATTAGCAACTGTTCCATTGTATAACAGCCGCTATTTCATTTAGGGCCATGTTAGTGTGTCTCTAACAAGGTATGTTAAGGCTTCTGCAGATGTCGTACAGTGTGTGAATGATTTGTGATGTTATTACAGTTTGTATTGTAATATGTTTGGGTGTGGGGGTGGTGTTGGTGGGTGGGCATAGCAAATGCAGGTGTGTAGGAACTGCTTTTATACATAATCGCTATGTGCGTGAGGGTTCCTTCCCTATATGAACACCTATCCTTTTGTGGACTACTACAATGGTATTTGCAGGCTGATTCATTAAGGCACTGTTATGTGGTTCCTGTATAGCATGCAGGTGATGTTAGTCCTTGAATAACTTTGGTAATACATCTGAATGTAATAACGTGTTGCTACATGATAGCTGTATATTTCTGTCGTAGGTATTTGCAGTCATCGTAGTTGTGTTTGTGACTGAACCTCTTTCGCTAGGGTTGCCACCTTTTCATACGTCCATAGTGGGTCCTTTTCGGGACACACATCTGATTTTACAGGCCGACACAAGCCCACAGTCAGTACAAGGGATATAACTTTCCTTTCTTGCCTAATTATAAGCTTATTCTTGTAGCAGTTTTGTAGCTTATCCTGTTTCCTGTACCATGTAGGTACTTTAGATACAAAATTTTGATTGTATGCAACTATTACAGTTCATATAGGACATAATTATGTCCTACAATCCCAGGACATTTGCCACATTTAATATATTTAGTCAGGACACAACCGTCCAAAGAGGGAGGGTCCCTCGCAAAGTGGAACAGGTGGCAACACTATCATTGGCTCATGTCCATAGCACATATTTGTAATGGTGTATAGGCATATACTCTCCATATCCTTTGTTCATAAAGGTTGGTAGTGGCGGAATGTGTGATTGCTATGGTCTGTGTTATACACATATGTGAACACTTCAACCACTGTATACGGGAGACTTATGGAATTCTGAAACCACAGTTTTCTGATGCACACAGTCCCGGGAACAGACTCCCATACCCCACATTTCCAACAAAGACAGTAACTCGCGAAGGTAACATGAACATGTAACACACAGATGCACACACAGACACACTGCTACCCAACACATCCGAACAGACCATCCTACACTATGTATGAGCAGGTAGCCAAGCCCCCCTACACACCCCATGTAGGTGTCTGCGTCCCACACACCACCCACTACTTTAATATTCTACATCCTAGGTCGTGCAAACAGACGCACAAAGCTAACCCACAACCACACATTACAGTCCCCCAACAACACACACCACACACAGAACACACATACACACACTACAGCCCTCAGAAACACATGTACACACAGTAACCTACCCAAACTACAACACCAAAAGCACTGACTAACTGTCAATTAACATCGTGAGATTACACCTCGCACATCTGGTGTTTCGGTACTGTGTTCTTTCGGACCTTAAGCCTCGGGATTACATGCGTCGGTATGTAAAGCAGTCGGTATATGGTAGGTATCCCATTTATATGTACCTCCATGGTTATGTAGATGTTGTTAATCTATCTATATATCTACATATATATGTATATCCCCATATATTGACATCTCTCTCTCTCTCTCTCTCTCTCTCTCTCTCTTTATATATATGATTGTGTATATGTATATATATATATATATATTATATATATATATATATATCTATATACATATATATATATATATATATATATATATATATATATATATATATATATATATATATATATATATATATATATATATATATATATATATATATACACACATATAATATACACCTTTCATTATGTACATGCCAGTTTGTCCTATTTCAACACATTCCTACCTTTTGTGTTTTAACCTGTCAGTATACACGACTGCCATTGGAACATCTCAGATAGCTTAGTGTTTGTTATTGTGATGAATGTGTACATGGTTGCGTGTTCTAATCCTGGCAGTGATATCTTACCTCTCAGAGCAGGCACTGGTAGTGCAAGGGTGATGAATGCACATTTCAGCGGTTGTGTGTTCCACATGTTTATTATTCTGTGGAGAACTACCTATATATGCAAGCTTTGTTCAAGGTATACTATGTAACATGTACACATCTGTGAAGATTCTTGTCAGGAATACTCCCCATCATTTGGAAACACATCCTTGATTACATTGTACAAAACCCCTCACTAACACTCAGGGGAATCCTTGCAGAGTGGGTGGTGAACAGTAGCTATACCCCTTGGATCCCGCAAGAGGATCTGCTCCACAGACGGACAGTTAGTTGATCAATGGGGTAGCGACAGCAGACACATTTTGCCTGTGCTTATGAGTGGCCACGGCGCTTGGCCATGTATCTACCTATGTATCTATGAACCTGTACATACAGTATGGACACATGCTGATAGCTTAATATACTGTTCAGGTATTGACTTACCTTGTGCCAATGGCGGTTGTGTGTACAATAGTTGAGGGCTGCCTATATATGATGCACACAGTAGACCACCTATACATGATAATTTACAGGTGGCCGTGTGTGTGCCATCCATGTTTGCTGTGTGTGCAGGCAGAGAAGGGTGTCAGTCCATGAGTGCCTACCCTGTCAGTGTGTGTGCTATATGTTCCCTCTTTGCCAAGGCATGGGCATACTGGGCATGCCTCTGTCTGCCTACTGGGGCTAGAACAGGGGGTTTATGGTCTGAGCCCCCCTGTGCCTGTGGGTCCCTTGGCAATGGTGGTGGGCTGTGAGGGCCTTCACCATTCTGTCCCTGCTGCAGCTGTTTCCGTAGGATCATATTGTGTAGCATGGCACATACTATGAAGATGTGGGCACACATTCCTGGAGAGTACTGCAAGGCTCCACCAGATATGTCCAAGCAACAGAACCGTGATTTCAGCATCCCAAACATGTGCTCTATGATGATTCTGGTTTCTGCATGTGCCTCATTATAGCGTTCTTGCATGGCTGTGTGTGCATTTCTGATGAGTGTCATCATCCACGGTTCCAGTGCATAGCCAGCAACCCCCACCAGATGGCCATATGGGATGTCCCCTCCTGGCAAATACCTGATACAGCTGTGAGGCATGCCAGATGTGGGAGTCGTGATAGCTTCCAGGACTGCTGGCACACACATCCATGATAATGCCCTGGGCATTGCACACGACCTGGCAGTTGATGGAGGGGAATCCCTTGCAGTTTATGTAGCGCTTACCCTGCTCACCGGGTGGTGACTTGATGTGTATGTGCGTGCAGTCTATTGCACCCAGTACCTCTGAGTAGTCCACCACACGGTGGAAGAGATGCATATTGCTGGCCAACTCCTCCTGTGTTCGGGGGAAGTGTATGTGCTCATTGGCATGTGGTAACATGGCATCCAGGAACTGGTGGAGTACCCTGGATGCTGATGCCTGTGAGATCCCCATGATATCCCTAGTTGGCCTTTGAAAGGTACCTGTGGCTAGTATTCTCAAGCTTACACATACCTTTGTGTCCACTAGGATGGGTTCCCCTCTGTTACTTCTGGCTCTGAGGTGTGGCCAGCACAGCTCAACAAGTTGCTGTATGATGTCCCTGTCCACCCTGTAATGGTCTACTTTCTCCAGATCATGTAGCACCTGGTAGGTTACCCTGGGTCTGAACACTCGTCTCCTCCTCCGGTGCCTGAGATGGTTGTCAGCATCATCCTCCACACCACTGTCAGTCTCCAACACATGCTGGTGAATCAAAGCTATGGCAGCCCCTAACATATACATAATACAAGTTCCCTGTCTGTATACACCAATGGTGCAGACTGTCTGGGAATACACAAGTGTGTGTGTGGGGCTTTCACAACTTATACTATTTTGCAATAGATGATGCTGGTGTAATTGGGTGTGTTTGTGCTATTACAGCTGCAGGGTATCTTAATTATTGGTTTTACAGCATGTACTGCTATTGTGGGACCTTTGGTGTTGACTTACACTTGTCTGCCATGATTCATCTATTGCCCTTTACTTCTGTTTTCAACCAGATTCACCTCTCATTGTCAGACATGCACCCAGCTGGCGCCTTTCTTGTTTTGTGCTTCCACAACCCAGGATTGTGTTGGGAAATGTGTTATATAGCTGATCTACAGCAAGTTTGCTTTGTTCTGCTGTGACAGTTCTTTTTTCTTTGCTGTACAGCACCTCCCCTTTCCTGTTCTGCAGGTAGCTGCTAGCAGCCTTGTTAGCTGTTGTCTATGGCCCACTATGAGTTTCTAGGTGTTAATTACTCATTTGTCCTCCAATTACCATGCTGCAGCATTTCCTTATTGTCTTCCCGTAACCTTCCTGTTTCACCTAAGTTGCGCACCATGCACACACGGTTTCAGGCTTTTGAGCGCATTTTCATCCACGTTCACATGCACTTTCGGTCACCTTGTGTGCTCTCAGATAAGCATAGCTATGGCTAGGTACACACCCCTATCCTGCGGCTTTCCTTAGCAACAGGCAACCCAGATTACCAATGCTCCAATGTGCTTACAGCTACGGTGGCACCCACCTCTCATGATGTCATGTTTACCTCCAGGCCACTCCTCAGGACGTTTGTGATTCAGTATAACTTGACTCATTTGCATGGCATTGACTATTAATTCCTAGTTACCACACTGAACACTGTCATAGACCCTTAGCAACCCTTGCGCTTTGGTTGTGGTGTAGCATGCATACCATTGACTATTATGGCAAAATCATGATTTGTGTTACATTGTAGTTTTATGACATCTAAATATAGTTTCCTTGTGTTCCCATTTGCACACCCATGCACTGCGGTTGTACTTTGCGTTAGTGTGGCCATGACATTAAATGTTATTTTTTATGTGTTGTGCATGTTTTTTTATGCCATTGGCTGTATATTTAGCCATTGGCATGTGTTAACATTGTAATACGTAAGTTTGATCCGCTTTCATGGATCCAATGTTCTGTTTGAAAAAATGTAAACCGTTTTTTTTCGGTTTACATTTCTGCATGCTTACACTATGCCTGCACCACTTCATGAATCGCTATATACCTTCATTTGCATGTTACACTGCTGCACATGGGGTAATTAGCATACAAGCGCTGTGAGCTGTGCAGCTCTGGTGTATGCTGGTAGTGCACATGGAAACAGCTCTTACCTGAATCGCTCGACAGCCATATTTGGCGCTAGATCGCTGATGCTACTCTGGAACATGGCGCAAGCTTCATGACTCCCGGGGCTTATATTGTTTTCCTAAATATTAGAGTTTTAAATGACACTCTGCAAAGGTTTTAAAGTGTTGATTGCTATCATATAGTGTTAATAAGTCCAATAATTATCATAGTTTTTTTAGGTGGTTCTGTTTTGGTCATCTCAATCATAGTCATTAAAAAGTTTATGCAGAGTGTCTAATTATTGGGAAAGATCTTATAAAGCTGATTATTTTTATTGTAATACAATGCTCTCAGAATTTATTTGTGGTAATTGCTTTGACTTCACTCTGTGTTGTAAAAAGATGTGCGGTGCTGTTGTCTCTTGTTTTCTCATGAAATATAGTTTTAAAAAACATAGGACGGCATATATCAGTGACTATAGTTTAGTTCCAGTGTAGTGTGGTTTCTTAGAGGTTATCATGGTAGTTGCAGCAACTTGAGGATATGATTTATGTGTCACAAATACTCAGGATAGTGTTGGACAGTAGAGGAATTGATTGTTCGAGAGATGCAGCAGTTCGGGTTCTCCAGAGGATGCTGGAGAATAAGGTGGGTTCTTATTCAATGAATATTTGTTTTTCCATGTTTGAATGATGGTTGATTATATTTGTTTTGCTGTTCAAATAGGAGAAGGGTTTGCTTGTGTCACTTGTGGATGTTTGCCTGTGTATTGATAGGTTGATGGGCTCTGTGGATGGTGTGGGCTTCTTGATTTGTTGTGGAATTGTTTGTTTTTTTGTTGGGTGTAGACCCAAACTGAATTGGGATATGTTTACCCTGTGTTTGCGATTGATTTTGGTAGAGAGAAGTTGAGTAGCTTTTAAATACTCTACGCAGTCCTTTTTTGTGGAGCTGGGGTGAGATGGGGGATTTCTGGTTTTGATACGTCGAGGTGTAACTGGAGATTGGGAGGTCATTGTGAATTGTTGCTTGCTCACTTCATTGGTTTGAAAGCTTACTAAATAATGGCATGAGCTGATTTTAAACAGGTGTAAGATTTTTCTGCCAGCTCGAGCCATTTTAATTATCTTCTTCCTTTTCCTGCCTTCAGTGGGAAGTGTTGGTAATCTTTTAGTTATACGAGCATTTCTTTTATTACGATCAGCAAAGGGCATGATCAAGGGACAGGAAGCATTGCAGTCGGTTTTCTACACATAGGTTGAAGGCTTCTCAATCAAACTGGCAAACAGATAATTCCTGACTTCTCACAATGCCGATCTGTATTTCCTATCCACAAATGTTTATTTTTGGAACCTACAGGTCACTAAAGATTTTAAGTTTCCAGCCTTTTCTAATAATGTCTATCTTTTAGAGTGTTATTGCACTACAAAATTTCTCTAATTTTATATATGAAACAATGAATCTACACTACCTGATCTTTAAAATGCATACATTTACAAATATGTAGTTTCGGGTCTACTTCACATTGTGGAAGGCCGACAATATCAAAGCTGATATTGTTGGCACCAGATTAGCAAAAGCAAAAAACATTGAACGTTTAAACAGAAGTCTCCATAAGGGGAGATTTCCATTTAGTTCAATGTAGTGCGGTCTCGGAGTTGGTATATTTAAGTAAGGGGGGGTGGGGTGCAGGGGGCTTGCCCCCCTTCTTGCATAGGTAAGTTTTTATTTATTTTTGTTTTTAGGCATTTTTTTTATCTTTCGATATTTCAGAATTTGATGATATGGTGTTGACCATATCAGATTCAATATTCTGAAACTTCGATAAGATAATATAGATGCGTAGTTTCAATATATTTCAGTGTTGTTCTCTTCAGCTATGTTACTTGATACATGTAAACCTTGTTTGTAAACCTTTTATAATATCACCACCCCTCAACAGACGCCCACATTGGAAAAGAAGTTGCTTAGGGAATGCACAATGTGGATGCTTTCTTTTCCTTTCTTTTTTTTTGCTTCCTGTTGTTATGTAATAAAAAGGATATTATTCATAAAATATTAAAAGGACTGGAAGTATGTCTAAAAGTGATGATTTTGACTAATTAGATGTTGAATTTAATAGTAAGAAAAATGTGACCATTGAAAGTATTTATTTTTAAGAGCTAGAATGTGACATAGTAATACTTTTTAACTTTGTCATAGCAAAGATCTTTATGAGATATGACAGGATATAATTAAATAAATAAATGTTTATCAGATAAATGTGTACTAATAATCACTGACATTCTATACATGATTTATTATGTTGTATCATAAAACATATCTAAAACATCAGAGGTCCGACCCATGTATTTAATTGTCAGCTCTGATTGGGATAAAAAGTATTTTATTATAAATTAATAATAAAATAATCATATTTTCCTTGTCTTTACAGTTAATATTATGTTTACAGCCTTAAAGTAACATCAATACATAAACTGCATGAGGTTCAAGTTCTTTGACCAACGAGAATGAGTATTATGGGTGTGATAATATTAACTGTTATGAAAAGGTAACATCATTTCTAATTGGCTACATGCTGCATACAAAGCTGCGTTTCTTTGAAATTATAATATTTTACTAATGGCAAATTTTATTGTCGATTAAAAAATTAACAGAATAAACTATTTTCACTACAAAACATTCTTGTTTGACACTGCTTTCTGCAAATAGCAGACTCACTATCAGTATGACCTTACTTTTTAGCCCTGGATCTGATATAATCATACATCATTTATAATACAATGCATATAAGAGGAGAAATGAAAAAGTAAAAATGGAAGAAGGAGAGGAGGGGGAAAAAGTAAAAGGGTAAAAAAGAATTCTACACTAACAACATTTAAAAATGCAGCTGAACCATTTGATAACAGATTTTCATTTTCATATATACAAAATGTGAACCTTTAACATGAATGCACATATAAACTGCTTTACTTCCCCAGTCTTGTTCTTTTCTCCTCAAGTTCTTCACATGATTACAGATTGATTTAACACAGTATATGGTTCAGACAAACTCTGTAATGCAACATCCAGTTATGTAAAGTAGTAAAGGTTTGATTAGTGTTACTGAATAATATTGTTTTAGCTTGATATGAACTTAAGCAGGAAGTATAAACATAGTGATTCAACAACATATCTGATTTATTTATTTACCATTACAGGTATATACATACTACTTACATAAATTGTACATACATAAAAATCTTTCTGTACATACCCAGTGAGATTAGACAATAAGAGACACACTGGTAAAGCAGCAGTGTAGTTTGCAGATGGCTTATAATGGCTTCTAGTTGCTCAGAAAAACCTCAGTTCAAATGATTATTACTTTCTTGTAACTTGCAAGCCTTGCCTATATAGAACTGTTTTAAGGGTTTCTAGGCATTTAAATTAAATACAGTTTTAAATGAATCTCCTTTACTTTGAAATTAACAGAATATGTGACCTGATCTAATGTTTATCCTTGATTACGGAGACTACACTTCTAAAGAAATCAAGCCTAGGACTGCAACTTCTGGATACTCTCTTTATGCTGAGCAATAATATGAGATATGTAAGAGCAGGATGTGACCTAGTTAAAATGAAATACAAATGAATGTGACATCAGGGCTGATGGAAACTAGTCTTCATTTGAAAATGTATTATATGCTGTCTTACTCAAAGTTAAAGTTAATTTGCAGTAAAGTTCATTATCTATATCTCTACACTACACTATATTTTATATACTGTTCTTACTCAGGCTCCAAAGTTTACCTGGAAGAAATTCATGAGTGTCAAATATTTAGTAGATTACTCATAATTTAATATACAGTGCTGCTGTTATTTTCTGGTACAAACAAAAAGTGATATTGCTTTAAAAGAACCTGTATGACTACATTTCTGAACAATGTAGCATTTTATTTACTACTTCAAGGCACAGTTTTATATGAAATGGATGTTATAAAGACAATCCCATTATATCTACTTAGTGACAGACCAGGGAAGCTGCAACAATGTGTTTGTAGTTCTCTCTATTGTATAAAGTGATTCTGTTTCAGATATTATATAACAATAATGGTAATGTAACTTCCCTTAGCAGTTTAGTCAATGACATAACTGAAATCAAAATTTATAGTAACATCACTAGTGAGACAATGTATGGTATTGTAAAAGTCCCTGGGATTCATGAAGCTTGGCACAAGGCCGGCGTTAGGCTTACGCTGACCGTGCGGCGTGCAGGTGGCACAATAGCGCCTTATGCATATCAATGAAGATGCGCTGCCACCACATCCACGTGCATAGGAAATGTGCACGAGTGCATGGGGCGTGTCGAAGCACCGCACGGAGGCATGGACATGTTGGTTGTTTACGTGCAACCTAAAATGCTGAATATTACAGCCTGCCTGCAATAGTAATCACACCTGTCAGTGTCCGTGGCTACTGAAACATATGCAAAGCATGCAAGACAGTTCTTGCAAACACAAAAATAAGAAGCAAACACAAATGCACGTAGCTGAATATTGAGTCCCTATCCCTCAAACAAGGCACTTAAAACCGCGTGCCCGTATTCTAAAGTGGTGTTGATAGTTATACCAAGTGGAAGCGAAACGCATTGTGTTAGCGCGCCGCCAATAGCTAAGTCTAGGCCAATGGTCAGTGTTACCATCTGTCCCACATTGTGAGGGACAGTACCCATCTGGGCAGCTGTGTCCATACCAAAACCATTATAAATGTAAAATATCCTGCGAATGTATGACATAATTATGTCCCACATCTCATGTAATAGTCACATACAATAGTTATTTCCATATGTAACATACCTACATGTTACAAGAAATAGAATAAGCAAGTAAATGAAGCAGAAGAAGTATCTAAACTGCTACAACAATAAGCTTACATTTAGGCATAAAACAAAAGTACTATCCGTTGTATTGACCATGGGTATGTGTTGGCCTGTAAAATCTGATGTGTGTCCGGAATATAGCCCATCCTGGCCATATGAAAGATGGCAACCCTACCAATGGTCAGAGCATTTGGCCAAAATCTGCCCATTTGCGGTCCAAGCCGTCCTTGTCAGGATGGGTCAAAGAGGAACAGGTATTACCCGGGCCTATCTACCATGTCATGAAAGATAAGTATTTGCGAGTACCTATGTGCATGATGTACAGCATGTGGAAGGTAAAAAATGCTAGGATAGTCCTCACAACCATACAGGTACCAGAGATATGTAGTGCATGCAATATGTTCCCTTGACCGTGCCATGGGCCATCAACCAGAGAAGGGATGGATGGAGTGTGTGCAATATGGGTGTGGGGGGGGACGGGTAATGTAATAATCCATATAGGGGAGACTGTGTTGGATGCACAATAGTTGAACTGGAGGTGTATGAGGGAGCAGTGGGTGAATCAGAAAGAAACACAAAGAACAAACATACACATCCGCAATACAACCTGACAGGCCATACTGTAGAAAACAATCACACAAACATATGAATATTAAAATGTGCGATACACATGTACAGAAATGTCAGCGGCACATACTCACATAATGGTCTGGACAGAACTGAGCCATCTAACTACAACACACCTGGATGCATAATTGAATACCCATTATCCCCTCTACAGCACACAACACCCCCATTCCTGAACGTCCACCAAATCCAGCCATACTCAGGCTGCTAGCATGGGGCAGCCATATCTGCACATAGTGACAGCTACTCATATCTTGTAGGCAGTGTCACCCTAAGTAGTGTCAGGATTGCAAACTATGTATCCCTTGCATGTAAAACCCTATCACATTTTCATAAATCCCAAAAAAATTGAAGGTTATTGGCTTGTTCAATTTTTGGATATCCCTCATGGGATAAGTATCCTGTGTAAACATCAGACTTGGTATCACGACACAATGTCCAGTCCTGTAGACATCTGGACACAAGTTGTATGTGCAGTAGTGGTTCACGACACTGCTCAGCCTCCAGCCGGTCATGCAGAACCTACCACCCAGGATCAAACACCTGCCCGTAATACACATCTCCCCACATGAATTATCGAGAAAATATACTTTACATATTCGCATAGTGGCAGTTGGATATAGGGTGATTAAGGTGCTGACATAAGCAGGGTACCTCCTGTCCCACTTTGTGAGGGACAGTCCCTGTTTGGGTAGGTGTGTCCTGACCAAGAATGATACAATGGCAAATGTCCTGTGATTGTAGGAAATAACTATCTACTATATTTTATGTAACAGTTGCCTAAAACAGTTATTTCTGTATGTAAAATACGTAAATCTTACAAGAAACAGAATAAACAACTAAACTGCTACAGGAATAAGCTCTCATCTAGGAAAATAATTAAAGTTCTAAACCCTGTACTGACCGTGGGTATGTGTTGGCCTAAAAAATCTGGTGTGTCCCGAATATATCCCATCCTGGACATATGAAAATGTGGCAACCCTACCAATGGTCAGAGCATTCGCACAATAACTGGCCAGCCTCTTAATCCCTCCTAAAACCAATGACCTTCGGAGGAAAGGTGTTGAATGACACTTGAATGAATAATGACAACAATTAACAGTAAAAGAATCTTTTAACTTCAGAAAATAAGTATTAATACATATGCTCTGAATCTGTCAACACGTTTCAAGTTAATAGTACTAATATTGTAAAAGTGTCCATGATTGTCCCTGTAACTGTTGAAATTAGTCCCTGAGTGTTTGAGAGGTACGTAAACATATGTACACCAACCGACTGTCATATTTGTCGCCAGTACTATTGAATATCTGTAGTGAAGTCATATATCCTAACTGCCATCCATGCGGAATGTACCATGGATGGTGTAGTGGTTAAACTGGTGACTAATGTGTTTCTGTTTCTGGGTCCAGGCCATGTAAGGGCCGCTAATTTTATGTGATGGCCAGAATAATATCCTTTGGATATAGGGAGGTAAAGGCAGCGAGGATGCACAGCAGACATTCAACTGTATGGGAAATATAAATAGGTATGTAGGTGTATATGTATGTGTATGTACAGACAGACATATATATATATATATATATATATATATATATATATATATATATATATATATATATCTATAAATAAAAATAAATCTCCGAAAGTTCTTCACCGATTGCTATGAAATTTTCACACAATGCTGCATTCGAATACACGCGTGTTTTTATATACCTACTATTATACAGATGTCAGACGTTGCATTCGAATACGTGCGTGTTTTTATATACCTACTATGGATTCTATATATTTGTATACAAATATGCAATTTTATATGTTTTTGTTATAACTTTCTTACTTCTTTTTCAGTGCAATCGATCTGCTTTAGTTCATCCAAATAATGCCTCGCAGAAGATCAAACTTAGGTCGTTGTACTCGCGGAGCGGAAGCAGTGCGACGAGTAATTGCAAATCAAACTGAGGAGGAACGGGCATCATCAAACGAGTGAAACAAGCAAAGAATGGCTCAAATACATGCCGAGGAAGCAGCAGAGCGACATGCAGCCAGACTTGAGGATGCACGGTTGGGAGCACGGCGATCGTGTTCTGCAGCTTCAGATCTGCTTTGTTCTCCTCGATCGACAGCAGCAGATGAAATAAATGCTTGCCTGAAATACTCTACCTTGTGGCGACATGTAAAGACATTAAAATTAACTACAAATATGCGTGTCCAGCTGCAAAACAATCGGTCAGCTGAGATATTCTCACATCAATTGCAGGAAATTGGGTACGGAAAGGTGCTGGTTGATGTGACCTCAGGACGAATTTCATTGTCTCATAACTTTTGCAATTTAGTGACGTCAAAAGAATTGGTTGAAAAAGTATTTCCCAATATTCAAACCAATTATAAGAATCATTATTGGCAGACTGAACGAGCTATTCTTGCGGCCAAGAACAAAGACGTCTACGAACTTAACAATATTATTCAGTCTAACATTCAAAGCGAGCCAGTCACATACAAGTCTGTCGACACTGTTGTGGAAGCAGATGAAGTGGTTAATTATCCAACAGAATTTTTGAATTCACTTGATCTGCCAGGGATGGTACCGCACGTACTGCAATTGAAAATTGGCGTGCCAATTATCATGTTGCAAAATATCAACCAGCCAAAGCTTTGCAATGGCATGTGGCTTGCAGTAAAAAAAATAATGAGCAACGTCATAAAAACAACAATCTTGACAGGACCTTTCAAAGGTGAAGATGTCCACACTCCTCGCATTCCTATGATTCCAACGGATATGCCATTTAAGTTTAAGAGATTGCAATTTCCAATTCGACTGGCATTTGTAATCACCATCAACAAAGCTCAGGGCCAATCTTTAGAATTGTGTGGTTTAGATCTACACACAGATTGCTTCTCACATGGACAATTATATGTTGTATGTTCTAGAGTCGGCAAACCAGACAATCTCTATATCTGCCCAGACAATGGAACAACAAAAAATATTGTATACCCACAAGCATTATGAAATTAAGCATATTAGGTATGTGCACTTTCTCTTTTCTTTCTTTTCCATTTAACCAGACTGAGCCACAGCAAGGCATGACGGGTACATCTAGTATATATATATCTATATATATTTATATATATATATATATATATATATAGATATATATATATATGAATGAATGAACATGGTCACAATAAAGCATTCGTAATGAATGTGAAGGGAAACACAAGTGGAACCCCCCCCACACCGTATTATGTAATGCCGACATAATAATCCGGTCAGAGGTGTCCAAACTCCTGTGTCTGTAAACACAGGTAGAATGTTAACATTGGGATTAACTCTGTCCATGTGCTAATTCTGACTTTTAAATGGGTACAGGCAGTTCCGGTCTCCAGTCGGACAAGCTTAAACCCGGATGACCACATGAACAGCCTGACAATCAAACACACGTATGTGCCAGGACTATAAGCTTTGGGGTTCTGAATATCCTTGGAGTGAGTAAACATGCAGCATGGGTCCAGAGCAGTAGGAAATAGGGAATGTCGCATGTGTAGTACTGCAGTTTTACCAGCAGGAGAATGGATGCCTGCTGTATAAGTGAAGCGTTGAGGCGTATGTTAGGGTAGCTATAAACCATGGGCATACATATAAATGAAACAGAACACCAATAGTGTAGTGGTTAGAGCATCCACCTAATGTAAAGGCATTCCCGGTTCAAGTACGACTATAGCACATATCATTTTCTTGTGGAATGAATGTCTCTGTGCTGTAAAGCCGACATTTAAACATGTAAATGTGAATGTGTGTTTCGCATGGAGCCATTAACCGGATTCCTTCAATCAAAGTTGTACTGTCATAATGAATAAGGCACACGTAAGCACAAAGAAGTGGCAGTAAACGTATGTAACTCACAGTAAGCATATGCGAGTGCACCTGCGTGGGTGTAAGCTCCCAGGATAGGAAATGTATGTTTTTATGTACAGATGTAACTTATATATCTATATATATATATATATATGTGTATGTGCATATATATATATCCACAGACATGAAACATATATATATATATATATATATATATATATATATATATATATATGTATGTATTGTAAGAATGAACGCCATAAGAATAAAGCATACACAAAGGTTGTGAAGGGAATCTAGAGCAGCTAAGGAATTATATAGTGCTTGCAGCGTATGTCAGATAAAGCTGCCCAAGAGTGAGCAGAGCATGGCTATTCACACCAGAGTCAGGGTTCTATCAGCGGGCATAATATCGTTGAACTGCTACGTCTACATTACACACAGATGGAATGTAGTTCATGTTGTGACCACCTACACTTGTAACCCGCAAATGGCCATAATCCATAACACCAGGAGAGGCACATATGTGCAAATATAAATGGCATGAGACCCTGTGAATACACAAGGTGGTACAAAATGTGTGTA